>NC_088693.1:34470242-34472742 GCF_028017835.1 Emys orbicularis
ATAACAACACATTTAGTTTCAGCAGATGCAAAATAATGCACAACAGAAATGATTTTGAATTTGCAGAACAAATAAGCAAACAGTACCAGAATAACCCAAAGAAACATGTACTATATAGGTCCTTCCTTCTTGTGAAGGGTCAAAATCTGGTCAAACCCAATGTATTGTTTCAATTTAAGCAAATAAAATCAATATGGCCAGGAAAGAAAAGTGCACAGAAATTTTAATTAGTTGTGGTTTTTTTAAATTTTTGTCTCAGACAAGTATTATTAGCTGACAAGAAATATGGCGTCCCTCACCTACTACAGTAAACAAACAAAAAGAAAATCCCCACCTCTTAATCACTACTAGACAGTCTCTAGACAATACACTCCTGCAAGGAACTGCAAGTGAAAGGATTGGATGCCACTTTGTTAATGGAACTTAAAGAACAGATTGTCAGGCATACCAGGATTTTCAGATGTATTTCTGAATTCACATCTGTGGGAGTTGTGGATTGTCACAGTTCATTTGCTTTTGTAAAATATCCACAATTTGCTGACAAGCAACTTCAAAAGTCCATTCATCGATTGGATGGTGGACTCTTTTCAGCATTTTTTAATGTGTTCTTTTCCTACAGTAATGTAGAGCTGTTGAAAAAAGAGAGAGAGAGAGAGCGAGAGAGAGAGAGAGAGAGAGAGGACTGATGCGAAAATAAATATTAAAATATAAAATACTTCATACAAAGTAATCCAATGTGCCATTAGTTGTACAATATTTCAAAAAGCAAATACATGTTTATAAAGCAGAATCAGCAATATAAATACTTTTGATTACAGAACTTGTGAGCACCTTGACTCCATATGTGTTAAATCCTTTGGGAAGTGCCTTTTTTGTTTTTTTGGTTTATGTTAAAACCTTGCACAGACTCTTACAATAACAGTTTGTTTTCATTAATTATACAGGGAGTCACAGAATTACAGTGTGAGACATTTTACATCACTGAAGACTGCAGATAAAAATAATTCTAAGTACTATAATTTGTTTTAAAATTTAAGAGCCGAGTACTGTACCTCAGTCAATAGAATAGGTTATTATAAAAAAAAAAAAATAGTAGCCAGATTGCCAATGCAAAAGAATGCTTGAAACAGCTAAAATTTCTCATAGAAGGGTACAGCCAAATAAAGCTGCATTTTCTTATAGCATGCCAAAAATGGGACCTTGATGAAGACCTACACAGTGCATAATTTCCTTTAAGTTCCTTTAAGCAGTCTTGTGTTATGAGTACAATTAAAAGTCCATCAGTATCCCAAGTACTCGTGCATTATCTACCCTGCCACACTTCGCTAATACGTCTTATCATTTAGGGTGTTAATACTGTTCAGTGTAAAGACAGTCTTTCTGAGGTAGACTGTTCAGGTTCAAGGACAAGTCTTTTTCTTACGAAATGCATGACATTCAAAAAAAGACAACAAATAAATACTACATGTACAATATGTAGCAATGAGGTAGCAATGGTTTTAAAGAACAAAGGTCTGAATACACATCTGATGAAAAAAATATTTTTTAAAAAGCAAATGAAAAGTTTCTAGTGACTGTATATAAATCACAAGTACAAACAACAAAACAGAAAATAGAAAAAAAAAACTCCACAAAGTTTAGGTTTGGAAATAATCTTTTTCTTCTTTTTTTTCTATTATAAGACAACAAGAAGGAATGAATTTGCTCCCAACCTTGGTGTAGTACAGAAGCATTTTATAAATATTTAACATTCTATAGGCCTGATTCATATATTCTCACACAACTCTGTGGCAAGGCTGACCCACACTGCCGACATTCTACATATCACTGAGACAGGGAGGTGAAATTTTCCTGCTTTCAGTCTAATTGTCTTTGACAATTGCAGTGCCTAGTGCTACACTGCTTGTGTTGTATTTAAAAACAGGGGAAAGAGTAGAGACTTGTTCATTAAAGATGCAGTATCCCTGGTTCACAAAAATGCATCTGGCAGGTTCAAAATCGAATGTCAACCAAAGGTCTTTGCAGAGTATGAGCTTCAGTTCATGTATTGGTTAGTCACCAGTACTGCTGGGGTTTTTTTGTTTGTTTTTTGAATTTTGAAATACTAATAGCGCCATGGTTATGAATGTGTTTCACATAATTCTGCAGGCAATTAAACAAAAAGAAAGTTTTTACTTCTCAAAGGAAAGAGACAAAAATATTACTTGGACTTGGTGTGTATGTACATATAAATATTATATACACATATGCACACATACAAGATGAAAAGGAGTTAGTGCTGTAAATAGAATGTATGTTAGCTTGCAGATCTGATGATGAAAACCAACAGACACAGCTTATACATTTTGGAGTTCACTCTTCTCTCCTGGGTGAAAATCAGGAGTAAACTCTACTGAAGTCATTGGGGTTATAGCAATTTCACACTGGTGTAAGTGAAAGGAGAATTTTAGAAGTTTGTTTCAGTGGCCTCATTTTACAATGACCTGTATCCTTTAATTTT
>NC_088693.1:34477742-34717742 GCF_028017835.1 Emys orbicularis
GCATCTGACCTCAACACTGGCCATAAAACCTCCTCTTTAATGACAGCCTTTACCAAATCTAGGCCAGCAATGTCATTCCAGTCCACAGGAGGTCCTTGGTTGATAATCTCATTGGTTACAAGGTCAATGAGGTGTGTGTCAGTATTCTTCAGTTGCTCGTCCACAGAGTGGTTGGATGAGGTAGCTGCACGAAGTCCCGGGCCTTGCATTGGGTGAGGGAGGAGCTGCCTGTGCTCATCCCCATGGTCGTTCATTACTGGGGAGGTGTACTTCCCAAAAGATTCACTTGTTCTTGATCCCAATGAATTTTTTGCAGTACTATAGGAAGGGGGTGTCAGAGCCCTGCTGGACTGACTGCTGAATTTCCTTTGCTGCTCAGAGGACATTAGCTGCTTTGTTGGCTTAAATGCTAAGGATGATGTTTCAGCACTTCTGTCAAAGCCATTCCCCCTGTTTGCATTTGAAATGCTGTTGTCGGGCATTCTATACATGGGACTCTGTGTAGATCTCTGTTGGCCATAGCTGTAATTTCCATAACTGGAGTCCATTTCTCCTTGCCCTGCCATATAGAAAGCTTTCCTTTTGAGAGAACTTGCAGAACTGTTTGTCAGAGCCGATGGTGCAATGGGCGTCAAACCGTGACTCTGGTAGGTGTAGCCAGGTACAGTGGTAGGGGGGAGAGGAGTAGGAGCAGGAATTCCTGAAGGCAGGTATGCTGAGGGAGGTGGGGCACCACCAGGGCTGTACCCAGGCCCAACAGCAGTTTGAGGAGGATAACTAGCAGATGGGTAGCTATAACTGGAGAGGTTAGAAGTCCCATTGTAGCCTGGGACTAGGGCTGGTGGTGGCGGTGGTGGCGGCTGTAAGAGGCCAGAGCTATGCAAAGGGGATGGATGAGGTGATGGAAGTGCAGGTGCTGGCTGGCCACTGTAACTAGTATGTAAATAAGATCCATTGTATCCTGTGGCATATTCCTGAGATGGGAGCCCTGAATGAAGACTAGGTACTGTATGACTTCCGCAGGTACTACTAGAATAACTAGGTTCTGTCAGGTTACTGGCCACCCCAGGTGAGCTCCCTATACTGGCAGAGACATCTGCTGGAGGGAGGGCTGCACTTACTCCAGCTTTGCTGGCAGTAATAACGTCCGGGACACAGTTCATAGGATAAACACTCTCTGAGTTCAAAGAAGGCTGCCAGGGTTCATTTTCATTCTTCCGACCATTCACCAGTGCTGACGGAGCTTCAGAATAGTTACTAAGGATGGGTCGGTCGGCTGGGCCTTCTAAAATACCAGAATACTTTTCTGCATATTTTTTCAATAGATTAGAGGCAGTCAGAGCAGAGATATCATCATTGGCCCAGGCATACTGGTAGGTGCGCTGCAGGTGTCCACGGTATGCTTCCACCTTGTGAGCAGGAGACCGGGTAGTCGAAGTGATATCAAAGTGCTGTTCTGGCCACTGGGCATGCTCTGGCGTCCACTGCATCTTCAAGCCTAGGGTGGGGGGAAAACACAGTTAACAGTGGTCTGAGCCATTTTCAGATGCTCTGAAAATGAATTTTTAACAGTATCTGTTTACATTTTTTTAGTTACCTGCATAGTGACAACTGTATTTATACTATAGATTAAAAACAATAAAATCACACTACGCATGCAATTGAATGTCTTTGTAAAACACTATCAATAGTCAGATTTGTTTAATATAGACACACACACAGAGCCATACTTTTGCTAATTTAGATGGGGGGGAAATATTTATTTTCTTAAAGCCAGATTACTTAAAGTAATTAAACAAGACCCAATACATTTTAAGTACCCAGAGTGTGGATTTTTGTTGTTAACAAGAAAATACCCAACTGTTCTGTCTTCTCTTATCACAGTTTCAGTTTTATATTTTAACCAATATAAAAATATGAGACACAGCTGACAGATCACATCTAGGATACCTCTCTTATTTGGTACTGAACACCTAGTTAGCACAGTATAATGCACCCTGCGCAGAACAATATGACACAGACATAGCAGGTCATTCCATAATCCAACTCTCATCTAAAGTGGTCCACGACAGTTTCAAATCTGCTTCGTGGAGTGCAGCAAAGCAATCTCCCAGGCAGCGCTCCGTCGCTTTCATCACACAAAGCTTACAACTCGGTATGAATTACAACTGGCTCCTTTCTGCCTCTCAGTTCTGTTGTTGAGGCTCTGGGAAAAAAAAACAAGCATCACTTGTCTGTCGGTCTCCTTGCCTGTTTTTTCTTTTTCCCCCCCCCTCAGAGCCTCCAGGGTACCGAAAAAAGAAAAGAAATGCAGTCTAGCCCCTAAAAGTTCGGTGACACACACTGCTGGCTATCAGCCCTGTCACTACAGTAAACTAAGTAACAAAATGTGACTGTGTGACTATCCCTTTAAAGCAATTAATCTCGCAAATAATGGGATGATTTTTTTAATCCATCATACGCACTAAGAGCAATTTACAAGTATTATAATAACCCCTCCAACTCTTACCTGTGCATGGTAGACCGTTCCTGATTTTTGTACAGCTGTATCAAATAGGCCTCCTTAATCTCTCTCGTATTACCAAAAGTGATTTTTGCAAACAGTCTTGCGCCCTCTGGCACAGATTCCCTGATAAGGAGGAGGCCTACTCTAAATGAAGCATCTGTGGCACTAGCTCCCTTCTGAATTACTGTGGTCTATTTTGACAGCTTCTACCCCCTCCTGTTTCCCCCCCCCCCAACCCCTTTAGCTCTTCATTGCCTGACTCTGGCATCTGACATGGCCAGCTTAGCCTCACTGAGCTAAACCTAACACAGCACACAGTTTGGTAACAGAATGGCATGTTTATTCCCTTCTGACTCCCTCTTCCTTGTTTGCAAAACCGCTGCACCAGACACTGGAAGTTAATTAGCAGGATGATGCTGTGCTAATTGTGTTAATTTACAAGGTTTTAGTCAAAGAGAATCACGCCAGGGCTGGCACTGCTGTCATGCTTCTGACTTAATGATTAAGAAATACTGAAAACAAGGTGGGAAGGATTGCAGTAATTACACAATAAATGAAGAAAGCAACAGGATTCATTTGCAAATATATTTTATTGCAGTTGCACTAATTTGCATTTGGATTGTTTATTTATTTTTAGGAATCGTGCAGGTATTTATTTGCAAATCACTAAATCAGTTAAATTTAGCCTGAAAACTGCAAAGTAAAGCTTAATTGAGCCTTATATTTTATTAGTACAAATACTGCAGATCTCATTCCACACGAGCATGCCACTGATTAGGTCTGGTGGGATTTTTGTTTGTTTTTTCCCAGTTCTATCTTTCCCCCCATTTTTCAAGCACTTATGACAACTTGAAGAAAAATGCCTGTTAACCATTATCCAGTTACCCTATAGCCTATAGAAATTTTTCTGACAAATGCAGTTTTGAGCCTGAGTTATTGGCAGATGTATTACTTTCATTTGGAATTAATTTAATCTTTTTTTGCTAATTGTTTCTGATGTTTCAACCATTGCATTTTAAAAGGGGAAATGTATCATGTAATTGGGTGAAATTACGGAAATCTCGCTCAGTTATGAAATTTGTAGTTTTAATGAGGAACCAGCAGCAGTTTTTCAGAAATCATACTTTTGTTAAATTCTGCTGGAAATCTTAAGAGCAAATCACCATGAGCCAATTGCAAGTAGCCAGCATCCGAAATTCTCCTAGCATTGTGGGATTTATTTCCAGCCTTTTTAAACGGAAAGAATATTAACATTTCTGTAATGCAAAAATGCCTAAAAGACATGCAAATTTATTCGCACTGTAAAATATTTAGATATATATGTATGTTATCCATGTTCTGTGATTTTGGGCTTGAAAGGTTACCACAACACAGAAGGCTTCTATTATATATAGATGCACAATAACTTGAGTAGATTGATGCTTCACTAGATACACATGAATGAATGCCATGAGAAAGGGTCTTGGAAAAGAATTCAGCAGTTAGCAGCAGTGAAAGTTATGAGAAAGATAAAGTAAAAGGGGAACGGACACAGCCTTTACTTTTGCAGACAGTTTGGGCAAACACTCGTATATTAGTTAATGAATGTACATTTTGTAATTTGGGCAAAATGCCTTTATTGCCAAGTTAAAGAAGGAGAGGCCACTTTAATAAAATAAAAGAAGCTATTCACTATGCCACAGTATAACAACATGTATTATATGGTGCCCATAAGCATGGCTTCCATAATAACTTTTCACATATACACACACTCCCACTATATTTAAGAACATTTCTCCAAATACAGAGGTCATTTATACATGAAAACTATTTTTTTTTCATTTTTCACAATGTGGAGCGTAAAGTCTATTTAAAAATATTTAAAAATCCAAATTTGGGGCATATTAAAAATATTCCTACCTAATTTCCCCTAATTTGAGTTTGTAGAAGACAACTGAATTTTATGACATTTCAGTTCTCTCTGATACTAAGAAAAATATCAAATCAATCAAAATTCTTTATTTGGAGTAATTGCTAGATAATTGATTGGCTTCAGCTTGTCAGGCTATCTTTGGAAGTGCTTTCTGCACAATAATTGTAAGTTTATTTATTGATGCATACTAAATACCACTGCATTTAACAAAGGCTGTTAAAGGCAGAATTAGGTTTTGATTAGATAAGTTGAAGAAAACAGGACTGTTCTCATCCCATGAAACATGAGCATTTATTGTAGTGCATTGCAATCATAGTGTTATTTGGAAACGTAAGTGAATAGTTAACTATAAATATTTACTTTATATTAGTATGCACTGAAGAAATATGTATTTATGTGAAGTTCACTAGGCTGGCCTGGACCTTGGGGCACAAAGAGCTTTTTCCTCAATTTGACATTAATTTGAATTAGCATAAAAAACTTTGTTGCTTAACTCCTTTTGTGAAGAGTGATCACAAGGGTCAAATTTATGAGTCAGAATAAAAAATGCAATTTGCACTTTTTCTGGTGAGCAAACGTGTTCTTTTTGTTCTCGTAGCTCCTCAGTGTTTGTGGGAGCATTATTTATTCTGTTCTCTTTTGTTTGACAGAGCTTTTTTGGTGTTTTCTTTTAGACATGCTAAATGCATAAGGCAACAATTCAATTCTTTAAATACATACTGCTATTTAACAGAAAATTGCTTTTTAGATAATTTAACATGCTATATATAAGAGGCAGGTACAGTACTAAAAATCCTAAGCATTTTTTTTTTGTTCTGACAGAATTATTTTACATTTCTCCTCCATAATTCTAAGCAATTGGATCTGTTTGGACTACATTTAGAATAATTATCATGGCCAACAATTTTATTATACAATTCCCTTTTTACTCAATGTTCAATCTTTTTTTTTTCCTTCTGCTTTTACGTATTTAATCTGAAAATGCAAAACTTATTAAATAACACTTTCAGAGTGTTATACACTTAATTCCATAAAGCAGAAGTATACTTGCAATTTCAGCTTTACAGATAAAAACTATATGCAAATAATGCTAGCGTTGTGACAAAATTAACTGAGTATAAGGAAACTGACAATTTAAAGCCTAGCAGTGTTTTAACACATCCAAGTTCTTCCTAGGCATCACAGATGCACATATGGGGCCTAATCCTTCAAGATACTGAGTGTCTGCTGTGAGGTGCAGAGTGTCCTCAATCCACATTGACTTCAATGGGAGTTGAAAGAGCTCAGCATCTCACAGGGTTGGACCCAATAAAAAGAGATAAATGCAAAGCAGCAGCCCTCCTTTGAACTTTAATTGACTGGTTTATGTTACAACCTTTCTCTTGATTCAATATGAGATTTCTATTAGAAACTTTAGCAAGGCATATTATATCGGGGGCGGGGGGAGAAGAAATAGTGTATGACTCAGCATATCCCAACAATTCTAATGGGTTACAACTCTTTCAGACTAATATGTTCACCCAACAATCTTCCCACATATAGGATAGCAGGCAGAAAAAATAACTTTTGCTTATTAATTTACTAGGAAAGTTCAATAGAGGAGACGAACACTAATTAGTTAAAGGAGTATGACTTTATGTAAATATTATGCATTCTCCAAGAATGGCAGGGATTGCAGTGATGACAGGGGATGGGCTTGTCTTGAACCTTCAAAATAACACGGGACCAAAAACATACATTAACTATCTGAGGGGTAGCCGTGTTAGTCTGAATCTGTAAAAAGCAACAGAGGGTCCTGTGGCACCTTTAAGACTAACAGAAGTATTGGGTCTTGCATCTGAAGAAGTGAGGTTCTTACCCATGAAAGCTTATGCTCCCAATACTTCTGTTAGTCTTAAAGGTGCCACAGGACCCTCTGATACATTAACTAGTTATTTTAAATAGGGGGAGGGAGGAACCCCCTTCATTTCATGGGATTCTGAACAGACACAAGGCTCCACCCATGCTGATCAGAGGGCAAGGCCAGGGCCCAGCTCTGGAGACTTTGTTTGGCAAGTGAGAGCTCAGGGTTAACTTTTACACATGATGTAAACCTCGGGAAACAGGATTTTAAAGTGTTGTCCGCATTTTCATGCGAAGGTCTGGTCTTGCTCCATTTGAGTCAATAGAAGTTTTGCCATTGACTTCAATGGGAGCAAGGTCAGGGTTTTAAACTCCAACTGCTAGCAGGTGCCCTGAAAACAACTGTCACCTAATAGGTGCCATTCCAACCTCTCTTTAAACCATACTGTTTTAACGTGCTAGTGACTTTAGGTAATATACACATAACAGAGCTAAAAACAACTACAAATACACAGCACATTTGGAAGCTTGGAACTGGTTAAAGAATGATTCTCAAAACCTGTAGTTTCAAACTAATGTGTCCCAATTATCTAATTTAAATACTGTCAAATGATTATTCCTTTAAATCACACTTTCACACTTCACGACTGCAAATTACAATACATTTACTGCAAATTACTTTTCCTTCCCCCTCCCCATTCCTTCTCATTTACATAAAGCAGCACTTTTAAAAAAATCACAAAGGCGTTTCTGGCTAAATGTTCTTTAGCAGGTATAGTTAAGATCCCATGACATCAAAAGCTCTATGAAATTAAAATAGATAGACAGAGACTGATGGACAGAGAAATAACAGTCAATGTGGACAACACATATTACTTATGCACTGAATTGACCTCTTTCTATGCAAATTCAGAAATATCAATTTCTCTGTAGTGGTGTAATGTATTAGGTGTAATGTATTTTGTTCTCAGCCAAATACTCCCTGCCTTAAATTATAACTGCACTGATTCATTATTGTTAGATACTGTAGGTGAATCCATTTATGCACGTATCTGTCGGGTCCTTTTTTATACGTAAGATTGACACACAAAAATATAAGGTGCATTTCTTCAAATAATTCTACAAACCCAAGTGCTCCCTTAACCCTAGTCCCACTACGCACACAAAAAGTGTTCATAGGCTCCTTTAAAACAACTACATAATAAGGAAGAAAAAAATTAGTATTACAAGACACTTCGCCATACTGTACCATTCATATAGGCAGCTTTTTTGTTGCTACCCATTCTGATTCTTTGCATCTGTACATTGTCTTCTTACATTGCAAGTTCCTCAGAGGAAAGGCCATAACTGTAACAGTCTAGCAAGGTGTGGGTACTGCACAAATAATAACTCACAATAATAATTTCTGAGTGGGTGCTAGGTGAAAGCACAAGTGCACAAAAAAAGCCACTGTAATTGTAAGAAAAATGTTCCTTTTTTGTCCACTGAATACATATGCATTGCCACAATCTACTTTAGATCATTTAACATACCACCTGACAACCCTTCTGCAAATGCATGCCTCTGTCCACATGAGAAGCAGTATAACTACTGCAGTGTAACTGCAGGGATTTTGATAACTATAATAGTCAATTTTAAGACTTGTTTTTACTGATTATAGCAGAATATTCTATTGGATACTATTTTTTGGTGCATTCAAAAGCAATATATATACACACATATGCAGACTTAGGGTCTGATCCTGCTCCCACTGAAGTAGGCACTTAAGCTATCATTGACTTACATTGGAGCTTTGTGAGATCTTTAAACAAACACACACAATTATTTTAAACTGGATATCTGAAAGTAATCTCCCGCTTTGTTTCCCTTCCAAGGCTAGTATTCAGGATCCAGTATTTCCCTTGCCAGCGTAGAAATACAACCCCCTGAAACCAGAGTAGATGTAATACTTGCGTTGCTTTATTTGCCTTTGTCATGTCATCAGTTGTTGCAGGGGAAACACGGAATCCCGAATTTGTGTTTTAACAAGCAGGTGGAAGAAAAAATGGATTTTCAGTAATGTTGGTCTAGATATACAAAGCTCAGATCGAGAGCTACATTTTCTCAGAGTTCCTAGAGGTTCATATCTAGGTTTTTTGGTCCATTTCTGATTTTCTAATGATGTTTTTATTTGTAATATTTTGGTCTGTATATACACTGCTACTGATCAGAGATCACATGTATTTCTTCTGGTATAAAGCTTCTAGTTCACTTCTAAAGTTACTGTTTGGTAGCCCATTTGTCACGGAGACTCTTACCTTTTCTCGTGTTATCTTCAATCCATTGAGGCAATTCCCCTTTTACCCCCACTTCCTTTTGTCATACAAAGATCATCAGGACATACGACAAGTGCCCATAGGGACAGCAGAGTTAATGAATATGTATGTTCTATATCACAAAAGAGCACCCCCCTTGTTCTGCAGTATCGACCTTCTCTTACGTGTGTAAATAACAGGTGAGTACTAGTGCATGGGGATAAATGGGGTTAAAATTGCAATAAAGGAGCATGCTTTATTCAGTCAAACTGTGTGCAGGATAAATAGAGCTTTAAGGGACACTGAATCCTAACACTCATTTATATCATGCCTTTTTCAAAATATTTGGAAACAGTCTCTGTTTAAATACCAACAATCAGAGATGGGCATTGCATTCAGTGTCCAACTTTTAAGACCAAAATTCCAATAACGTTAAAGACTTAGTTTTTGTTATATTAGAAAAATTTGCTTCCTCACTTCCAATTAACATCAGCAGCAAACGGTGCAAGCCTCAGTTTATACCACTACGATATTTTTTTAAATCTCAGTCACTGTCCTGTATTAAACCCAAATAGCTATGTGTATATATAGACAGGGTTAATTCCAGAGATTTGCCTACATGGATCTGTTCTCCCTAAGTATGTGAAGGCAAAGATCAATTTCAGTAAGTTTGAAATAAACTGTAGTCAATTTTGACCCAATACACTAAACTAACAAGGGTCAAAAAACAAATATATAGGGGCCAATAACCCCATGGCACTGCCTAGAAGGAACAGTGCATTCCTACCCTTTTAAAAATGCCAATTCCAACACCTACCGCCACAATGAAGTTATATACAGTTGTTTTATTGAGATTAGTGTTCCTCTCTGCTAATTAGCTAAAGGAGAACAAATACCGATTAAATGTATATTTAGAGATATCTAATACTTGCCTTTAAAAAAAATGCTGCTTAAGGTGACTCCAAACCATACAAAGCCTTTGCAAAATTTGTTTTTGTTATTTATGCATTTTGCTCTTTTTGGCAATCTGTGCATTAATTTTTAATGCAGTAGTAAAGAGATGTTGTGTCTCAGACTTCGATAAAAATATTCTATAGCCAGTACTGGGTGACATAGTGCATTAATTCAGTGTCCTTCACTCCTGGGACCTGTGTATAATTTAGTCCAGCCCGAAGAAAATAACTTTGATCTGAAGGCTGTGGAAAAAGCTACATATGAAATGAGTTTTGCTGGGTTTAGCGTTGTTTCTTATATACAAGACGACATATGAAGATAAACTGCTTTAGGAATGCTCCTGACGTGGCCCAGGATTAAGAGCGGAGAGCTCTTAGCAGCAACAGCAGAGCCCCTCCACCCTCCTCCTTCCCATTACCACACACATACTGTACACATTTCTTAAGCCCAGGAAGCCCAGGGAGTGACTACAACTGGTATACGGTGACTTTCCAAGAAACGTAATGACATTCAGATATAAGTAGCATATTGTCACGCCCATTTATTCAGTTGGCCTTTCCATTCAAGAAAATAAATGTAAACATGTTGCATAATGAGAGATTATGTCTTAATAAGGGATGATGTTAGCACAGGGAACCTGGCATTTCCTTCCAAAGGAAGCCAGCAGAACTGCACTAACCTCACTCTAAAGGAAAGCAGAGGCCCGATACGGCTCACTCTTTAGGCTTGGCTATAAGTACAGCTGACCCCTTCCTTTTCCTTCCTGCTACCCCCAAATATAGAGAAACAAGATTAAAAGCAAAAAGATAATGAAAGAAAACTGCTATACTAGAAACACTAAGTTAAGATAAATCTTTCCCACATTTAAAGCCTCCAGTTACTGGATTCCATAAATTCCAAAAAAATTTCTTTGCTCATCCAATAAAAGATTTCTGAATTAAATATTAAAAAATGGAAAAAGAGCTCATTATTTGCATGCCTATTGTTCTGGTGACTACTGCATTATTTCATGAACTAGACAATATTGTTAAGGGAGGTTGATAATTTTCACATATATGAATGAACAGGACATCTTAACTGAGGGCTTCATCTCTAGATAAACCAAACTCTTTTTTATCCTCCTGAAAAAAAAAAGAAAGAAAAAAAGCTTACACACTAACTCTTCATGTTTTGTGCTGTTTGTCCCTGCTCAAAGGAGCAAAGTTCAGCTTGCAGAGGAAAAGTTGAGCCCTGTCTGGAGGCACAGAGTGTGTAAAGGAGAGCATGTGCACGCATTTCAAGGGGCGGAGGAGAAGTAAGAAATCAACTATACTTGACGATTAAGAAAAGTCATCCCCCTTTGTATCAAATGTATTAAGTCAACCTTTTCTGTAAACAGCCTCCAAGAGACAAACCAAGAATCTAATCTATGCCGGAATCATACCGAGAACTAGCAGCACACTAACGACAGTTTAAACCACCATAAGCAATGTTATTTCTGCTATAATTTTGGCCACACTTTTATTGTGCAAGGAGTCAACTAATGATGAAATAGTTTTAAAATTTGCTGCAGGGAACAAAAGTCAAGCTCCACTGATTAGCATCTCAAAGCTCACTAAGAGCACACATTTGTATAGCTGAATAATAGCACTTTGTGTGTGTGTGTGTGTGTGTGTGTGTGTGTGTGTGTGTGTGTGTGTGTGTGTGAGATGTTTTAAAAACAAAAATTGCACTATTTTACTGGATGTGTGATCATGCACACTTATGAAAGTCCTTCTCCATCAAGAAATATACAGGTCAGTTAACTGTAAGGATTTCAAAGGAAGAACGGAGGTGGAAATTGCCTTTCAACATCACAAAAGAGCCAAAAGGGATTTTTTTTTTTGGTTAATATTGGAAAATTACAATTAAAATGTTTATGGGATTTATTCTCTTCTTACATTGGTGTAAATCAGGAGGAACCCCTGACGTCCATATGACATCAGCATGCCATTAAGTGAGGAGAAAATCATGCACTATTGTTTTACTTTAGGCTTTTTTGTAAGCAACAATTATGTTGCAGATTACATAATAATCAAACTTTCATATCATTCTATTCATGTCTAGTATCTGTATCATACTTAATATATGCTCATCACTGAAAATAGACATTCTGTGTAAAATTTTATACCATAAAATTGCACATAGAGAGTTCTAACATTTACTGCACTAGTTTAGTTCATTTTGCTTTGCATGTCTCTCATTCTCTCCAGCAACATTGCACTTTATCTTTCTTGTGCAAGTCTTTGTGTTCTTCTTTTATCATATCTTCAGTCTTAGTAATTGCTTCCTCATTTTACGTGAGCATTTCTTTTATCCAGTTTTATGTCAAACAGTATTATTAAAAAAAAAAAAAAAAAAAAGACATTCACATACTTAACACAGGATAAAATACACTGAATTGTATCCACTACCTACAGAAGCATTAGAATGTTACTGGCGTAACCAAACACAGCAATGACAGTTAATCACTTAAAGGTGTTTTATATTAACCACCCTCTCCCATTTGTGTAGTAATATTCAGAAATGATTTAATAGGGAGTCAGCCATTAAATACAGATAACACATTTTACACCTTCATTCAGTTTAGAAGCTAAAGAACACTCATTTAAACATTCTGACATCACTAACACACATTTATGAAGCTTAGATTTTAAAAACATTTTGAAAATACACTGCTTTAAAAAAGTTAGTTTTAATTGCCATAGCAGTCAAAGCTGCAAGAGTTTTGTGACAGCAAGTAAAAGATTTATAGATAAAACCATTGGACGTTATATTAGACTAATCAGAGGAATGCACAACTCCTACAAACCAGTTAGGAGTGAATCATTTCAATTTTCTCTCTCATTTATGGCTTTCCATTCTTAAACAAAAGGAAGCAGAGGAAACTTCAGAATGACCCTATTTAGGTATATTAGTGGAGATAGCTTTGGCAAATTTTAAGCAAACAGGATTGTGCTTCCAGTGCTGTCCATCCAGTTTTCCAGTGTATAAATTGGATGGCTGCTTGGACAATTCTCTATTCATTACTGAACTGTGGAAAGGAAACACAGAGGTGGCATTTTCCTTTTAAACTATGTAGTGCCTTGTAGCTAGATTCCAAAGCATCAAGGAAAGATTTTTTTCTTTTTTTTTTTTTTTTTTGCTAGACAAGCTGTCGTAATTGAAAAGAAGTCTAATCAGACTCATTACTGTTTTCAGCAATTTGCACCACCAAAGATGCTTATTAGGTAACAGTGTTTAATAAACCGCTCTTTAGAAAACTACCAGTAATGAGCTCTTAACAGCCAATCTTTAGTGTGAATGTAATGTGAAAAGTGTTCCTAGCACTGAATAGATTTTCACATTTAGTAGTGTCATAATTAAGCTCAAGGAATTGGTAGCTGTGATGTTAGATTTACTGCAATATAATTTTTTTCAAGGGTATTTTCAAATACACTTGTCTTATGTTCAAGCTAAATTGCAGTTAATATTTCCAGAGCAAATTTTAGAATGGTTTAAAAATTGTCCTACAGAGGATCAACTCTGCAAATGGCAATCAATCGGGATTATTTTGGGGATCCATATTGTACCATGAGTCAGGTATCCTCTACCAGGCACGCAAATTGCTCACTCCTCTTGTCTTTGTTCGACTGTGTACTCCAACCCATACCATCTGTAAACAATTTCCAGTCATTAAGATACAAATAATAATTTTTGTTGTCATTAGCTGAGTGATAATGAACAAAAGTGACAGTTTAAGAAGTGATACTTCAAGGAACATTGGCCAGTTCCTTCTTCACAGTAACAGCTGAAAGTGCTTTATATGAAATAGCCAGCAAATTGCTTTATGTCCCTACAGAAAATAACATATGCTGTTTTTTTCTATATACCTCAAATGCCATTGCCTCATTGTAGTTATCTAGCCAACAGCCATGCTCATACAGTAAAAGAAAAAATATAGCTCAGAAAATGTAACACTGCGACATATATTATTCATAAAACGCAGTGATCAGTGAGAGGTAGGTTTGTCATCAACAGGAAGTTCAATTTAGCCTGATACCCACTCTCAGTACAATAGTAACACCCACACTAAACACACTGCAAATGCTAGCGCAGACACAACAGAAAATGGATTGCGCGTATGAGATCTATGCCAATTAAAAATCCACAGCACTGATCTCAGGGAATAGTCACTGATTTCATTCTCTCATTAGACTGATTTGTGCTTGACATAATATGTGTTCCTAAATTATAAATAAGAAATGCAGCAGACTGTTGGTACCTTTGGGCTCTTACACGTGGACGAAACATACCATGATGCAAATATTATTTTGCTTGCTAAAAATTATACCAAAGGGAATCTTTGAAGTTGCATTCAGGACATTGTGAAGAAAGCATGTGAAGAAGATGAGTGATCAATAATGGAACCACCAAAAAATTACAGAAGACTAATTCCCTTGATCTCAGATTTTATATCAGAACTTTATGGTAAGATGTTAATGAAAATTCCATTAATGGATGATTCCTCTCATAAACACCTTTTTATTTATCCTAACCCCCAAAACTTCAGTAATCCTAATTGGAGCCAATAAGCCTTTATATCTGTTTGCAGTTTTATGAATCAATAGGTCTATGAGAACGGAGACTGCCAAATTAATGCCAGTTTCATCTGATTTTGTGGTATGTAGTGGCGGGGGGGGGGGGGGGGAGGAGAAGAGAGAGAACCTGAACTCATTCCCATCCCATGTGGGTTCTTATAGCTATCAGATCAAAATATCTTCAAGTTTCTTAAGTCTGAACTGCATTTGTTCTCAGATCCAAACAAAAACAACTGCTACTGCATCCAACTATTGCACAATCCCAAATACTGCATTTTTAAGTATCTCATTGTTAGACTTTTCTTTTCTTTTTTTTAATACCGACAGCAGAAGCTAATAAAGGCCCTGCAGCTTCTTTGGAGTGCCTCCTCATATACTTTTGAATAATGCATTAAACTTCACATCATTTATGAGTGACAACCTAATGCTCCAAGATATAGAACATGTTTTTTACTGTTGATTTGACTAGGAAAGCATGGATGCTCTGAAATGTCAATTACTTATCAATAAATCCTTCACTACAGTATTATAGCAGATATCTTGGTCTACAAGTAATTTAAAATCAGGGTTTTAGTTGGGAACTGAAAATTCACACCAAATGTCTTAGACATCATTATCTCTACTTCACCTGGTTCTAACACAGAGAAGAAAAAAAAACTCCACTGCAACTTCTTCCCCACTCCCAGATGTAACAAAACCAATTCTTCCTTGGACTTTTGGGCTATGAACTTACCCTCTATTTGCAATACAGATTTTTAAATCATAAACTTGCCTGTCTATAACACTTTTTATATAAGACCTCTAAGTGTTTTACCAACCTTACAACATATAGGTGGTCCAATTGTGTGAGATTCTGAGCAACCACAGCTCCTGTCTTCCATAGGAATGGAGGAGTTTAGCATCTGAGAGCACTGGGTCCTCCGAGCCTGATTATGGAACATTTATTTACACAGCTACTTGCTAGGGTTACAGTTGAAGGCCCTGTCTGCATGTACCACCACCACTGAAATATTATTGCCCCGATATGGAATCCCATATCTATTTACTACTACACAGCAGCTTTACACAACAGTTTAGGACAGGAAGTGAATGATCCAGGTGAAACTGTAGGCGTAGGCAGGCAGACATCTGGCATTTTCCCAGAACATTAAGGCTAACTATCTGCCTCTTATGAAAAGAGCCATGGACTCTTAATGAACACAAGTGGCCAGGACCCATGCTTTAAATCCCATCTCTAAGACAGCATTTTCGGTAGCACAGTGCCTCCTTAACATCATGTTGAGAGGGTATGCCATAGAATTCGCATGAAATGCATCGTTGGAATGCTCCAATCCACATAAGAAGTCGTCCTGGAGACATACAAGATACCATTTGGACAATGGCTTCGGCCTGTAAAAACGGAGTCATGCAGGGACATGTGACTTGCCCAGGTGACTCCAGAACTCCATCTTGGAGCTGGACTTTGCATAGGAGTGAGGAGGGGGGTCTCCACCCACAAGAGAAAGTCTATTTAAACCCTTGGGAGACCCCTCCATTTTGTCTTCAGCTGGCTAAAGAAGGAGCCTCTCCACCCCCCAGAATAACAACAAGGACAGTAACTACAGGGGGTGTGAGGGATCGCTGGACCCAGACTAAAAGGAGATTAGCCTGTAAAAGGGAGCATTCTGGAACTGGTGAGGATCTTATCTGTATTCAGTGTTTGATTAGACATAGCTTTGCACATTTTATTTTATTTTGCTTGGTGACTTACTTTGTTCTGTCTGTTACTACTTGGAACCTCTTAAATCCTACTTTCTGTATTTAATAAAATCACTTTCTACTTAGTAATTAACTCAGAGTATGTATTAATACCTGGGGGAGCAAACAACTGTGCATCTCTCTCTATCAGTGTTATAGAGGGCGAACAATTTATGAGTTTACCCTGTATAAGCTTTATACAGGGTAAAACGGATTTATTTGGGTTTAGACCCCATTGGGAGTTGGGCATCTGAGTGCTAAAGACAAGCACACTTTTGTGAGCTGTTTTCAGGTAAACTTGCAGCTTTGGGGCAAGTAATTCAGACCCTGGGTCTGTGTTGGAGCAGACGGAAGTGTCTGGCTCAGCAAGACAGGGTGCTGGAGCCCTGAGCTGGCAGGGAAAATAGGAGCAGGGGTAGTCTTGGTACATTAGGTGGCAGCTCCCAAGGGGGTTTCTGTGATCCAACCCGTCACAGTAACCTTTATAGAAAAGAGTGCCACATGGCTCACCAACACTTTCTGCAGAGCCTTGGGGGTGTTGCAGACTGTTTGTGGACGTCTCTGTACTCCTACTGAAGATGGCATTATCTGGATTTACTTTTTGTTTTGTTTTGTTTTTTGGGTGGAAAATAATATAGGGCCATCTCACGTAGTGTGGAAGGTTATTTGGTGTACTGTGATCATTCCCCCAGTAGATGTTTGACTTATTGTTTTAAAGAGGGAATAACACTGGCATCAACAATTCTAGACAAAATGTTCTGTGGCCAATACCTTCTGAAATATTCATACTTGTATCATTGGTGGCTACAGGCTTAGTGGTGCACCATTTACAATATGATATGTTTGCATAACAGCACAAAAGTCTGGCTATACCAGATGAGAACGTTTGTGCAACAGGTCTGGAATCCTCTTTGTTGTAGTAGACAATATCCCACATTAATTCCATTATTCCCTTATTTAACAATATGCCCACACTCCTAAGGAAGTAGAAAAGCTCTCGTGTTCCAGTTATAAAAGTCTGGTGCACAGTGTCACGACAAAAATTGCTTCCTAGAAACATTTTACAAATAACAAAACTGAAGAATTCCATGTTTTAGGAAACATTTTTATATATAAAGTACATTAAATGTGAAAGAGATATACACAAGCTGGTTTGGGAGGGACTGAGGACAGTGTATGGAGGAATGGAGGGTAGGAGTAGTAGGAGTCCTGGATTTTTATTTCTATATTTGAAGTTTGTATTTGCTGCCTTTCCACTCTAGCTTTTATTTATTTATTTTTGCATATCTTTGTATCATTGCCACTAAAAATACCCAATGAAGACCCAATAAAAAACATAATGCAGATAGGCAGTTGTGTAATGCTCAACACAGGGTTGTAGGGGAATTCCTGCCTCACCTCAACAGCCAATTAGCTTATGCCCTGAAGTATGATTTGGATTCTATGTTTACTTTTTATAATGGATATTGAAAAATCTACAAATACGTTTGGGGCTGGAGTATATACACAATACAATATATAATTTCTTCCTCTCTTGCACATGTCTGGAAACAATGACACAACTATGTTTGAAAAGGAATTCAGAAAAAAAGTACATCACCAAGGAAATTCTTGAATTACACTATCCTGACAGACTACACTACATTACACTATTGTAATCCTAAATACACTTCCCTTAAATTACTCTGAATTGGCATATCTTCCCAAGAGCCACATACTGTACTGCAGCTGGGAAGAATGTTGGAATTTAGTTCTCTGTTCTTAGAAGAGATGAAAACAGAGAAAGCACTATGCAGGTGTTTGTACCTTACACTCTATAAACCTTACCGCCCAGTTCATGGAGGGAGATGGGGTATGCCATGGGATTTCCATGAACTGCAGTACTGACTTATCAAATGCATCTCTCCTCTAGATCTGTCATATATGCTCTTTCCTTTTGTACCTATTTGTATAACCACAATTGTCTTCTATTTCAGCATTAAAGCTGCACCAAAAAGGACAGAGTGAGAGTGTGCATGCTAGAGAGAGAGAGAGAGAGAGAGAGAGAGAGACTATTAGAAAATAGGATGGTTAAAGGAGTCCTTCAAAAAACTGGGCCTTGGGAAATCCATGATCCAGGAGTGTTGGAACAATTTTTATAGTGCGGTGCTGAGAGCCACTGAACCAAACTGTAAACCCTGTATATGATGGAAACCACTTCAAATCAAGGGGAGTGGCAGAATCTCCAGCACTCCTAGTTCCAGCACCTATACCAGGAGGTCCCCAACCCGAGTTCATGCCACCCCACTCACTCCAAATGGCAGGTTAGTTCCCAAAACTAATATATAACAATTATGGTATCTGCTACCGTTTGAACACTCTGTCACACAAGTAAAGATTTGGGGTGAATAATAGAAAGAGAAAGGAAAAAAATAAGGTGATTGCAGGGATAAAGAAGCAACTTAGTTAACTGGAAGCACTGAAAGGTTGGAGAAATTGTTGAGAGATGATGGGACCTCTGACCTCATACTTCACTGGGTTCCTCCAAAATCCTAATATTGGCCTTTATTTAGCTGATGGCCTTACTTTAGAATATTTCATTTACACATCAGTATTCCACAAAAGAATCTGATTACCTTTGTGTGGTAAAATACATCAGTTTTATGCTATTTTTTAAATATTTGCCCAAAACATTTTAAATAAATACATCTGTGATTTAACAAAAAACTCCTAAGGCTGGTGTCCCATCTTGTTCATTCTATGTCAAAAGGAGGATTAAACCAAGAGGTTTGCCACAACTGAACGAAAAGATACTTGATAACAAATGGTTAGAGGTCGCAGGCTGATATTTAAGAGGTAAGGTTGCACCAAGCTAGCTTTGATGGGCCATTTTATACTGAGAATAATCAGATATGACATTTCTTAAAAAGATCTGGATTACTAAAGAGAAGGAATGCCCTAAATGCATCAATGAAAGCTGCTGCTGAGCATGACTGCTTTTTTTCACATTTTAACTACTTTTGAGGGAAAGACAGTCATGCTAGAAATGTTTTTTCAATAAATCTCTTGCGAGTACCCGGCACATCCAAATACACAGCATACTCTTAAAATGATGAAACTGTCTCTCCCAGTACTTTAAACGATATACTGCCCAGAAAAGGCCCCCATGCTCCACAAAGTAGGGATACTAGTTGTGGTTATTAGGCTAGAATCAGCTCTGGGTTGCTTTAGAGCATACCTTGCCCGCATTACAAGGTGTCTCCTCATGGCACTCTCTTCCTCTTGTGTAAGTGTTCAGTTAGATTTAACACCTCACCATACCTCTTTACAACACCCCAATACTTGGTTCCCAAGTATGGCATCGTGATGAAGATAAGAGTATAAAGGCATTCCCTGTATTTTTAATTTAAAAATATGTTTGCGGGATAGTTGTATTCAAACAAATGAAGAGAAGTTACTGTGTTAGATATGGAGCTCGATCCTACAAATGCATTTGCTCATACAGTTAGTTTTAATCCCATGAGTAAAGGTACCCTTATGCTTGTTTGTAAGACAATGCCTATAATTTGTACATCTATCGACATTTTCTGCAAACTCCAGCTAAGACAGATTTATGATAGGACCAGATTCTGCCACCCTTATTCACATGAGCAATATCCTACACTGTCAAGTATCAGAGGGGTAGCCGTGTTCGTCTAGATCTGTAAAAAGCAACAGAGTCTCCTGTGGCACCTTTAAGACTAACAGATGCATCTGACGAAGTGGGTATTCACCCACGAAAGCTTATGCTCCAATGTATGTTAGTCTTAAAGGTGCCACAGGACTCTCTGGGTATGTCTTCACTACCCGCCGGATCGGCGGGTAGTAATCGATCTATCGGGGATCGATTTATCGTGTCTCGTCTAGACACAATAAATTGATCCCTGAACTCGCTCCCCATCGACTCCAGAACTCCACCAGAGCGAGAGGCGGAAGCGGAGTCGACGGGGGAGCCACGGCCGTCGATCCCGTGCCATGAGGACCCGACGTAAATCGATCTAAGATACGTCGACTTCAGCTATGCTATTCTCATGTAGTGTAGACCAGCCCTCTGTTGCATCCTACACTGTGAGTAGTCTCATTGAGATCACTAAATAGAAGTTCCCCTTGAAAAATCTGTCCCTTAGGAAACAACTGCAGTCACCAAGAACAGAGATCTACATCTTCAAAACACCTTTCAGCTGGAGCATGATTTTGGTTCTGGGATGGGGATTTTGGCTGATGGGCCTGGGGCAGAAAGGTTTTACCATTCTCATGCCTTCATGCCCTACATTTGTTACATTCTTTCTGTAAGTTCTTCAGCTCCTTCTTACAGAATCTTTGGCAATTTGCAAGCTTTCCCAGATACATTCACCAAATGCATCTCTCATGACAAAGGAAATCAAACTGAAATAAAGAAGCATTCTTAGTGTTGACTGCAGGCATTTAAGATTTAATGGCAGCCCACGCCTTCGCAGTGCCTTTCACATGGAACAGATAATGCATGTGAAGAGAGACAAAATTGTAGGTTTAGTCATGTCAAAATTTGATTTATGCCAAAATAGAGATCTAAGGTGTCAACAGCAATATAAGTGACAAGTGTTAAACTATTCAAAAGAAGTAAATTCTGTAATTATTTACCTCTCTGTAGCTATATCAGTCTGTGATAATTTCGAACACACACCCATATTTAAAAGAATAGCAAGAACGAAATAAAATGTTTGAACTCTAGGTATACATTTTAAAATGGGGTTTACTCCCTCTCAGCATTTTTTCTTGTGGTTGAGAGATGACTTTTTGCCAGAAAAAAAAAAATGAAGTACCTCTGATAGTATTTCAAGTAAAAATAATATCAGCAGCAAGCACTGTGGCTGAATATGCTGGGAACTCCAACATACAGTCATCTGCAAACGGACAACTTTAATTCGATTCCTGGCACCACTGGCCGCGCTGAGAATTCTTCTATCTCTTCACACCAGGGGTTTGCTCTTTTAAGCATTGCTCCCTGAAGGGAAGGGAAAACTAGAGAGAGAGGATTTCCAATGACCCTGCATAGATGAATGAATGTGTCAATGGTGAATATTGGTTCAGCTTTGAAATAGGGAATCCTGCAGTGGTCTCTCTGCTTCATCCCCACTAGTGAGTGCCACTGTGGACTTCAATGTGAAGGAGCCTTTAGGGGACAGATAATAAATGAAAAAACATCAATAAAATGGTTTACAAAATAATATGAAGGCATTTTTCTAACTGCACCTTTAAATGACTCCTTGGTAATTTTCTCAGAGATGCAGGTCTTAAATCTAGGCGTTTGTACCCCTTACATTAAAAAAATAAAATAAAAAATTTTAAAATATCAAGGATTCTTTTCTAGTCAAACATTAATTGCTAATACACCCATTTAACGCACATTGTCTTTTTTGTATCTGAACAATCACACAATTGTTCTAACTCTAGCTCTGTTACAGTAACTTATTCATACCTTTTCTATTGGTTTTACAGCAAAAAATGGCCAGAAACACACAAAATCAAACAAGAAGAGGAAAATACCTGTTCCATTCTGTGTTTAAGTGTTAGATGCAGGAATATTTGCCTAAAGTAACATCAGAATTTGCATTTACCACTGCATGCTTTTTGGTTCATTTTCATTCAGCTATCAGTCAGTCAATCACACTGTGACATTATATAATTTCCTAATCATACTAATATTCATGCTTTTCTCACTAGTAAACCCAAAGAACATACATTTCAATAAACAGAAGTCTGATTATTTAAATAGCACAGCACTGCTCGAAAGCCATTTCTTTTATGAGTTTTTCTTCCTTAAAAAAAATCTATTTTAATCTGTAAAGCAAAAAATATATTAAACAGTATCACACCCCTCCAGTAAACAAGACTGATTCTGACTATTCCCAATAAACACTGCTTTTTTCTTGCATCTTCATTCCAAATTAATGATAGTTTTTTTGGTTGTCTGTAAGAGCAGTGCCAATATATTTAGTGAATCAGTTGTAATATAGTTTTCTTTCTCAGTATGTTAGAAAATATAAAATATTAGTTACTTCTCCCTCCTTTCTATATCTACACGTGGTAACATAAGCTCCCTAGAAAAAAATCAATTCTGCACAAGTTGCTATACCTTAAAATGAAGGGGCTCTGTCAATCTCTAATTTCTACATACTAAAGGCTTTAACAGTTTAATTAATGATAAGTGTTTGAATCTGTCTTAACATTAATGTTTCTGAGAACATAAAAAGGTATTTAAAATATATCTAAGGTGACAGATATATTCACATATACTGACCAATCTCAATTATCAGTATATCAAGGGGAAAAATTGAGTATGTTTGGATACACAGGGAAATTTTCAATGGAATCTATACGTCATGAATTATGACCCTGTTTCAAATGAAAGAGAGTTTGGATAAATTAGTTTGTATTGTCTATGGCATTTTCCTATGATGCTGCATGGGATTTGCCTTCCTTTAAATAGTAATGTTATTAGTATTCCTTTAAGTTTATTTTTTAAATACTGAGCAACATCTTCATGAAATGCTGGGCTGATTTCCAATTATGTAAAAATTAATTTGTTTAATCAAGCTAGAAGGAGGACAAGAAGTTGAACTGGAAAAATTCCACTACATTAAGTAAAGGTTTATTACTCACAAGAAATATTTCCAGTGTCACACAGCCTAAATGCGAGAATTTGGAGATGAAAATCTATTTTCTACAGCCATATGAAAACTTCCCCTTCCCCTGTACCATACCCATTCACCAAAATACCATCCCCCAATATAACATTGAGTTGATTTAATTGAATCAATTAAATTTTAAGAGAAATCATTTTCAGGTATAAGGATTAAATAAATACTGAATTACCTTTTATAAAGATTCATGTTACTATAATGTTACAAACGTTTGCATTGGAAGAGAGCTCTCCTGAGAATTGTTCTATTTTTGGTCTCAGAGTTATGTAATAAAGAAAGAATATTGGTCCAAATAACGCAGTCTCTGTAATTCTAATGCCAAGAGATCTCCTCTAAAACTACCTTTCTGCACATGAAAAAATAGGTTTAAAGTTTCTATATGGACACAGTGGCTGAAATCCTTTCACTTTCAGGATACAGACTAACGATCACGTAAAGTCTGTTGAAGAAAAAGAATGTGTTTTTGCATAATTTTGGGATGAAATGGGTACAGATGAGTATGGCCTCCTCCCCCATGACCTTCCCCTGAATGCTTATAAATGCAAGAGGATCCAAATGAGATGTTTCCCAGTCCCTTTTCAGGCTGCTTGACATCCACTACTCAAGTGTTGTAAACCTTCAGTCATCAGCTTTAATAGTGCACAGATGGAACAATATTTACTCTGTCATTGGCAACCAATTAGGATGACACTAACTCTGAACATTCAACTGGCAAAAAACATACTTTATACATTATCTGTGAGTTTACGAATAAGATCTATAAATTCTAATTTCAGTCATAGTGTGGGTCTGACACTGTTTGCTGTCTCTTCTGTGCACAGTAATCAGAGATAGACCTGCACTAAAATGTTTGGATCTGTGTATAAACTATTCCCAAGCTGGGGCTACTTTAAATCCAAAGTTCTAGTTCAGGCCCATCTCTAATATTAATTCAGTTCAAGTCAGAAATTGGATCCCAATACAGGAGCTAACAGTGTGTATATAAAAAAAAACACACCTCAGAGTTTAAAAGTGTTTAGGGGATGGTATTTTAAAAATCAATGGGAGTGAGGCTTTTGAAAATCCCACTTTGTGCCTATCTGCATCTTTGGGCACCTAAAACCTTTGAAAATCTGTCCGCCAGTCTCCCTAGTAATCCTAAAATTGTGATGCTCCCAGATGTTCATGGCTAGTTCACATGAGTTCAGTGCTTCAAGGAACAGCAGCGTGAATCCACATGCTAAAAAACCAAGTTAAACAAAGCCAAAATATTAGGCCAATTCTCTGCCATTTAAGTCAATGGAGTTACACTAGGAGATTATTAATAAGTGCATATAACAAGCCAAATTAGGTAACTAATCTGTGTGGAAAAATCAGCTTTAGGTGTTACTGACACCTGTTTGATTTGGTAAGGCAATTTAGCAGAGAGCCAAAAACTGAGCGGGGAAAAAAAAGAGTATCAATTGCCCATAGTTAAGCAAGCATTAATGTTTAAATACTAGCATATCATCAGAGGGCTAAATTATGGCTTGTGCCTGTAGGAATCAGCATAATTCTTCAGAGGCGCTGGTGTAGTGTGTTTGAGAGCAGCAGGTTCTACATTTGTAGCACTCCCCTTAGCATTACTCTACAACAGTGGTGGGCAACCTGCGGCCCGTGTGACAGTTTGGTTACATTGACCGTCTTCAGGTATGGCTGCCCGCAGCTCCCAGTGGTCGGGAATGACGAACCAGGGCCACTGGGAGCTGCGGGTGGCTGTGCCTGCGGCCAGTCAATGTAAATAAACTGTCTTGCAGCCCGCCAGCGGATTACGCAGACAGGGTGCAGGTTGCCCACCACTGCTCTACAGCCACTAGAAGGTGTGCAGGCATGGGAGGGGACATAATTACACATCTAATCCAACCTGGCACGCTCCTTCCAAGACCTGAAATGCTTTGACCAGTCTCTCTTATGGGGCTTAGGCAGTGCTAGCAATGCACCCATGGATGCCACCTCTGCGGTTTGGCTACGAGAGAGGGGAAGAGACTCTCCCTACCTGTCTAGTGCACCCCATGGACAGAGCCCAAACAAGATTCACAATACAAACCATTAACACAGCATGAAACGGAGTTGTTTGTAGTTTGTAAGCTGGCATTATACAGCACTTCTTATAACTCAGATATATATGTTACATTTTATTTATTTTTTAAATGCATGTTACTCTTCTAGATACTTAATGGATATACTTATATCGCTAGAGGTTACCATCTTACTTTTTTAAAATAAAAGATTTCCTCATGCATTTAATCCAGATACGGCACAAACCAGTGTTTGAATTGAGTCAATAAGCCTGCAAAAATGAACAAGTGCAGCTTCTTTTAATTGAATATTGCGTGTTGCTATGTATGTCAGATAGCATCTCTGCTGAAATTATACCTGCTTGACAATAAATCTGGAAGTTACTCAAGTGTACTGTAGCCAACTGTTAGATTTAAAAACAGTCACAACATACTATTAGTGGCATTCAGCCAATCTCTCAAGGAACACAATGACCCCAACTTTATTCTGAAAACTCAGTTTGAAAGCCAATCTATTCCCTAAAGTAATTTTCAGCACTGCTTAAAAAGCTTGGAAAAATCAGATTAGAGTAAATCAGGTTATGCAGATGTTACCAGAATGTAACTTCTAAAAATAACGTTATAGATCAATTCAAGTAAGCTTCAAATACAGTGATCTCACCTTTTGCACAGCACTGCACTTGTACCTTATATAGTTCTGCTCTCAAATTATCAGAATGATGTAAGAAGTCTGTAGAAAGTCTGATACAAAAACATTCTAGTGCATTGAATGGATTTATGTCTTGAAAGTTTTATGTGAACACATTACATACAGTATCTGATGGACCTATTGCACTATATGGTGTATTTTTGATATCTGTAGGTACAGAATAAGTAGATACACCTCTACCCCGATATAACGCGACCTGATATAACACGAATTCTGATATAACGCGGTAAAAGCAGTGCTCCGGGGGGGCGGGGCTGCGCACTCCGGCGGATCAAAGCAAGTTCGATATAACGCGGTTTTACCTATAATGCGGTAACATTTTTTGGCTCCCGAGGACAGTGTTATATCGAGGTAGAGGTGTACTTTAACAAACAAACAAGCTCTTACAATGTATTACCATGATATATAATATGAACCAATTTTACTCCAATTTTTGCTTAATCTTGCCATTGTCATTGTAAACTTCCACAAGAAATAACAAATAATCTATTTACATTTATCTAATGAAATAAATAAATTTTAAAAAAAAGAAAAGCAGCACATGCCTAATACATGTCATTGCATGACACACACCTTTTGAAAGCCTGCTTTAATCACAGAAAACCCCCACTCAAGCCAGGTCTACACTACAGATCTATATCAGTATAACTACGCTGCTGAGGGGCGTCAAAATCCACACCCTTGAGTGACATATCCCGACATAACGCACCGTATAGACAGCGCTATATCAAGTTCTCCCGTCTGTATAATAGTATCTTCACTAAAGCGGTGCAGCCGCCCAGCTGTAGAGCTGTACATGAAGACAAGGTAGGGAATGCCCATCAGACACGCCCATGAACTAATGGGGAGACATATAATCACTGGACCACCTATTAAAACATTAGTAAGATGAAAGCAGGTATATTTTAAGTAATATAAAATACACGCACACAATCTCATGCGCTATCCAACCCATCATAAAATGAGCAGACACATTAAAAAACAAAACGTTCTCAAATGTTTCAAAAGAAACTAATATTTCAATTTATTTAGTCTTGACAATAGCTTAATTGCAACATATATTAATCAACCAGCTTACACGTTGAACCTATTGGTTCCGAACAGCATGAAGGCCCAGATTTTTAAAGGTATTTAGGCATTGTTCCACTCAGCATTGCAATGGCTAACTGACTTAGGAGCTCAAGACTCTTATTTTCAAAAGTGACTTGGGCACTTAAACTTGTAGGAGTGCCTAAATCACTTTTGAAAATGAGAGACTTAGGACAAGCCTACACTTAAAACGCTGCATCAGCATTTTACTATGCTGACAGAAGAACGCCCTCCCATTGGCGTAGTTCATCCACCTCGCCGAGAGGTGGAAACTATGGCCTTGGCTACACTCGGGACTTCACAGCGCTGCCGCGGCGTGTATGTACGCCACCTCTTCGAGGGGAATAGCTTGCAGCGCTGTAGGCTCTGATTACACTGGCGCTTTACAGCGCTGTACTCGCTGCGCTCAGGGGGGTGTTTTTTCACACCCCTGAGCGCAGTAAGTTGCAGCGCTGTACACCGCCAGTGTAGCCAAGGCCTAAGTCAATGGGAGCAGCCCTCCCGCCAACATAGCACCATCTACATAGGGGGAGCAGGGGTCTGGTCGGTATAACGTTCAGGGGTGTGGATACTTCACACCCCGAGTGACATAGTTATACTGACGCAGGTCTGTAGTGTAGACCAGACTTTAGTCTCCTAAGTCAGTTAGGTATTGCAACACTGAGTGGAGCAATGCCTAAATATCTTTAAAAATCTGGGCCTAAATGTCTCCATAGAATTGGTTCCACAGAGTGGCAATTTATTGCTTTGTATATTCAAGTGGAACATAAATTAGTGCTTAACTGAAACATCACTTGCAGTAAGAAATGAAGGTCGTCTGAACATGTGGCTAGATAATCTGTTTTCTTGCTACAGTAACTCTGTTAAAATGCTATCTTGGCTTATAAAACATATTTCTATTTTGACTACCAAATTAGGACATCTAGGTCACGTCTACACTAGAGGTGCTTTGCTGGTATACATCAGAGCACTTCTAGCATGGATGCAGCTTATATGGCAAAGCTGCACTTTACCAGTATAGCTTATTCCAGCCCCACCTCCCTACCTCCCTCCTTCAAGAGCCAAACAAGCTTTACCAGTAAAAGCACAGTTTTGGCAGCGTAACTGTATCTACACTAGGGACTTCTGCTGGCACAGTTAGTAAGTCAGGGATCATGCCCCTGACCAAAATAGTTATGCCAGCAGAAGTATGTAGTGTAGACATGGCCCTAGTTACAGAAGAGTAACAATTTTCAATAAATAATATTTATTTATGAAAATTCAGCATCTGTGTTTGTGCGCTATCTATTTAATTAAAATTAGACACAGTGCCATCACTTGAATCTGACCATTCAAATCCTTGATTTAAAGTACCTTCCTATTGCAGGTGCAAATCTAGAGATCTGCTTAGCACCCACAATTCCCACTGTCATCAACAGGAGTTGCAAGTGCTCAGCATCCCTCAAGATTTGGACCCAAGATCCCACTAAGAACACTGAAAGCCTTTCTCCCATTGAAGCCAATGGGAGTTTTATCAATGAGTCCAACTTAAGCAGGATCAGTCCCATTGTTAACAGAATGCAACAATGGAAACAGACTGGTGGTGTCACAACAACATGTAATTCACTGAAGAATGGTGCAGTGATCGTAATTACAGACAAAGAGAGTAGATAAATAGAAGCAAACACACCTACAATAACTAGGGTAAAGAACTCTATTTGGAATGATAACAGTTATATCAGGAATCAAGAAGTAGCAAATAGTATAGCAGAAAGTTTGCCAGTGTAATGGCATAAAAACATCCAAATCCAGAAGCTTTAAAAAACAAACTGAAGTAACACCATGTAGAGTGTTATTTAAAACTTTGCTGCAGGTCATACCTCTGAAATTTGGACCATTGCCCTCAAAAGCCTGGCTCACTAGAAAACCCCAAGAGTTCCATAGTGGAGTAAAGATCACATGTTGTACGTAGTGTTGTAACCATGTTAGTCTGAGGCCTAGTCTGAGGCCCGGGGAGGAGGATCAATCTAAGTTACGCAACTTCAGCTACGTGAATAACATAGCTGAAGTCGACGTACTTAGATCGACTTACTGTGGTGTCTTCACTGCAGTGTGTCGAATGCTGCCATTCCCCCATCAACTCTGCCTGAGCCTCTCATGGCAGTGGATTACAGGAGTCAACAGGAGAGCGTTCGGTAGTCAATTTATTGCATCTAGACTAGACGCAATAAATCGACTCCCGCTGGATCGATCACTGCCTGCCGATCCAGTGGGTAGTATAGACATACCCTCAGTATATTAGAGACACAAGGTGTGGGAGGTAATATCTTTTACTGGACCAGCTTCTGTTGGTGAGAGAGACAAGCTTTTGAGCTACACCAAGCTCTTCTTTCAGAGCTGTGTAGCTCGAAAGCTTGTCTCTCTCACCAACAGAAATTGGTCCAATAAAGGATATTACCTCACCCACCATGTCTCTCAAAAGATCAGATGGTAATAACTGGAATTATTTGGAGATTGAACATGACTGCTTTCTACAATGCTCTTGTTAAAATACCTAATATTTCCATTCTCAGGAGCTGAATTCTCTAGGTCAATTAGTTACATTTAATACAAAAAATATATATGGTGTCTACTGAAAAAATATGCTATGTAGCTTTTAAGACTTCCCTGTAGTTTGAGATAACACAGAACTGTGGCCTAGAAAATTGAACAAACCCTATTTTAACAGCTCCCAGACTACCAATGTCCATATGTTATTCTTCTATTTGTATTCTCTTTGCTTTTTCAACCTAAACCACAAAATGTTTTGACTTATACTTGCATTTTCATTTTGACCTGTTTATTTTATGGTATTTGTTTCTTAAATCTCTTCTGGAACTCTACAGAGCTGATGTGAACATCAAAGTCTGCTCAAAGTAACAAAAGTGCAGTCCAGTGGAATTAAATGCAGTTGTGTTTTGATGCTAAAATAATCTTATAAATGCACAGTTTCACTGAATAACAGTGGTGGGAAAATCTCAGAAGGATCAGACAAAAAATTGTTTGGCTCAAAGAAGCACCACAAATGTGGATGCTTTTCTGAACACAGCGACAACACTAAAAAGACATGACATTTTGCTCTGGACCTGTCATTAAGAACAGGCTCTCTCAACAGCTTTCCAGTGCTCCCAGCAGAACTAAAAAGTACAGAGGAGTCAGCTGACAGATGGGTTGGACAGTAGTGCATTTTCTTGGGGGTAAATATTGTAAAGGAAGGGAGGGAGGGGAGGGGTTGCACTAATTTTCAGCCACTGGGAATTTAAGGTATGTCTACACTACGGGATTAATCCGAATTTATATAATTCGAATTTAGGAAACCGATTTTATAAATTCGAATGTATTCGGCCACACTAGGCACCATTAATTCGGTGGTGTGCGTCCAAGCTACCGTAGTAGCATCGATTTCCAGAGCGTTGCATTGTGGGTAGCCAATAACATTGAATTGCCAATAACATCGAATTGCGGCCACACTAACCTTAATTCGGATTAACAATACCGATTTTGACGCTACTCCTCTCGTCGAGGAGGAGTACAGAAATCGAATTAAAGGGCTTCGTTGTGTGGACAGGTCAAGCGTTAATTCGAATTAAAGCAGCTAAATCCGAATTAAAGTCGTAGTGTAGACCAGGCCTTATTGGCCAAAGTACTTGGAGGCAAAATGAAGGGAATGGAAATTGAGGTATTTTAAACAATGGTGTCTGGGTGGGGGTCATTGTAAACTGTACTGATGCTGCCAGTCTCACCGGGTACCTGCAGCACTACCCCACTTTGAAAAAGAAGATGAAAGTAAAATAATGGAACCTTCATCCCCATCCCATGCACCATTCCTAGGGGTTAATTCAAGAGCACAGTGCAATCAAGAAAAGTTACCAGCCCAGGCACAAAATCTGCTCACACATCTATGATGATGATGAATGATTGATTGATTGATTGATTGATTGATAATGAAAAAAAACATAAATTATACTTTAATTGCCCATGAAAAAAATATTTTTTGTGGATCAAGTAAAATGTAGCAGGGCTAGCATAATGCTTTTATCTTCCAGACGATGGAGCCTTGCAGGACAGCTGCTACTGTGCCCCAGAGAGTGCCTGTAAGGGACTCCAGAGCAGCACTGAAACTTCAGGGAAAGGTCATTGTTTTCATCAAACATCATGGCAACCACGGTGAAAGACTAAAGGGTATTTCAGAAATGCTCCTATTTATTTAGCTATTTACCGATCATGTACACAAGATATGATACACCAGTCCAAAATACAAGTAAAGCATATTCATATTGGATAATAATTAAAAAAAAACTCCTACAAAAATCAAAACTTTCCAAACTCCATACAGAGACTTTCCCCCTCACAGTTGATGAATGCATGTGAATCAGAGGAAGATTACAGAGTGCCATCCAAGCACTGGGAAGTTAGGGGAGAATGAGGTAACTGAGGCAATGTCTACACTTTTGGCAGCATGTAAAAGTACAGACACTGCATATCCAGCTAGCGTGGGTATAAACAGCAGTGTAGACAGTGAGACATGGCTTAGGCAAGTAGAGTAGTGTGCCTTACACACATGAACTCTATGGCATATACCCTACACAACTCTACGCCTCTTACGTCTACACTGCTATCTTTTGCAGTATAAGGTCCTGCCTCCCCCGCCAGAGCCTTTCCTCACCTCAGTCAAAGGCTCCACAGGGAGCTGCTGTAGCCTTTCACCCCTCCTGGATTCCAGCCTTTTACTGCACCGAGTAGCTACACATATACAGTGCCTGTATTCTACATGTTGCAGTAAGTCAGCATAGACATAGCTTGGAGTATCAGGCATTGGGGTGCTTTGGCTGGGGGGAGATGGAATCCCCAATCATTAAGAGTTAAGTTAAAAGCAGCACTCCAGAGCCTTAAAGTGATGACCACCAAACAACAGGAAAGTGACACCATTTATATCATTGGTAAGACATAAACCCTGTATCTACACATGCACTCTAGTTGTTTCCCTTCTACTTTGATACTAATAAGAAAAGCTCTTTTTCTAATGTGAAACATTTATTAATAGTATTACTATAGTGCCTAGGAACCCCAGTCATGGACCAGTACCCACTCTAGGTGCTGTACAAACACAGAACAAAAAAACAAAAAAAAAGAGTTCTTGCCCTAAAGAATTTATAATCCTAAACATAAGATAAGGAGAACAGATAGATACAGACAGAAAGATGGGGGAGAATAAGGAAACATTATGCCCTCTGGCACTGCACACCCCTACCGCTGTGTCATAACATTCTGTTGGAGCTGCCAGCAGAGGGCTCTGAACTACCCATTTTATATATTTATTTCTAAATGGCACTTCATATGCTGTTTATACATAACCAAAAGAGCTTTTCCTTGCATGAACCTCAGAATGTGGCAGTGATCACAATGGTACAACTATCTCCATATGTTGTTATCTCATAGAACTGGAAGGGACCCCGAAAGGTCATCGAGTCCAGCCCCCTGCCTTCGCTACTAGGACCAAGTACTGATTTTTACCCCAGATCCCTAAGTGGCCCCCTCAAGGATTGAACTCACAACCCTGGGTTTAGCAGGCCAATGCTCAAACTACTGAGCTATCCCTCCCCCTTGAGGGGGCCACTTAGGGATCTGGGGCAAAATCAGTACTTGGTCCTGCTAGTGAAGGCAGGGGGCTGGACTCAATGACCTTTCAAGGTCCCTTCCAGTTCTAGGAGATAAATAAATTAATGGAGATATCCTATTTATAATTTATTTATTTATCCTTTAAGGACATTGGCAATTATTGTCACCATACTTCCTGTGAGGCAGTTCAAATTGCTTAAAACTTTGATAATGATTACTTGACTGCATTTAAATGAAGGTCGTTTACACCCTCCTATTCTCTGCTTGTATAGCGCCTTTCATGCAATGTGTCTCAAGGCTCTTTTCAAAGAACACTAATCAGTACACAAAATTATATTGAAGCAAATAACCTTGTCACAAATTCCATTACACAGTAAAAGCTAAATAAAAAATAATAGCTTTCCTGACTATATTTGAAAATATATCTCCACTTACTGTCAAGCTTTTCAAGTTGAAGAGAATGCCACAGGGGAGCACGGGTCCCACTGAACAGCTAGGGAAATAAAAAGCTAAGAGATCGCTAAGATACACTTGCCCAAGACTATGTTATACCTGATGAACAGAAATGGCAGTTGTAAAAATCAACACATATTAAAACTGCCACTTAATACCAAAGCCAAATATTTTCCACAAGGAACCTTGCAGTAACAGCTGGAGTTTATGTCTTATCAGGCATACCTGCCAGCTGGGAATGGCAATAATGTAGTCTTGCAATAGCTGACTATTTTAAGGTTTGACTGAGGCAAGATTGACATCAACCTGACAATGTTACTTAAAGGAAAACTGTAACCATTTTGCTCAGCCTGCCAGTTCAAAAGGGAAGAAGCATTTCTTGCCATAAATAAGAGTAATTTCTTATCTATACACATGTACAATCTCCTAGACCAGCTCAGACAAATGAATGTACTTCCTTTACCAGCAAGTGTAGACAGGAGAAAAGATGTCTGATAATGTCACTCCCATTATACAGGGGACTTGTTGTTTACTCACTGGCAGCCCTGATGTTGACTACAAACTAAACAAACTTCCCTGCCACCACACTATCAGGTGGGATGTCTGGGCTGCTATAGAAGGTCATGGATGTTAGAAATTACCTTGTTTTAACCAACTGGACTTTCATAGCAGTATCGAATACTAACAAAATGAGTGACTAGGTCTACTTAAATAGCAAACTACAGTCCCACCCCTAAAAAGGGTCACATCAGAAAAGGCTGTTACCTTTAATTAAGGCTGATGAAAATTCATATGCAAAAGAGAATCCCTCTGGCTGGCTTGCACAGGGGACTAAAATCCAGCGTATGATCATTGGAATCCCTTTTTTTTTTTTAATGGTTCATTTACTGATACTACAATACATTTTTAACATTACCCATATGGGAGAATACCAGAGAATAAACTATCTCTGCGATCATGCCTGCAGACCTGCTCAGCAGCACTTTCTCAGAAGCAACATGAAACCAACAATCCTTCCAGGCAGAGGGAGGGTGAAGCAAACAGAAGGGATAGCGGTCACCCAATACCCTGAATGGAGGAAGGGGACCGCACTCTCCTTTTTTTTTACTGCGAGGAAAACAAGAAATGGAGAGAAGGGAGAGGCTCAAATAAAACCAGGTAACAAGGGAATGGTGGCAAAGAGAAAAATGCACAAACATGTGAGATGGTCTCTGCTCCTGTTCCCTTGTTTCTGCATTTCTTCCCCCCTTTATTTTAGCCTAAGAAGGTGGGGAAAGGGAGTGTGGAAACAAATGAAAGAACAGAAACAGAAATGTTACTGCTAATTTTACTTGCCACTGAATAAGTAAGGACATAAAACCACACCTTAGGATTTGGGACTGTCCCATTTTATAGTTAGGGAGGAGAGGAACAGGGGGAACAGAGGTTCTCCTTACGACCAAAAAATAAAACTCAGACTGCATGGTACCACAGGCCCTACCTCTGCCCAAGGTGATGAAATAGACGTTGTTCATAGAGCCCTCCTTAGCTGCCAGCATTTACACAGTTTACCTCCCTATAACGTGATCTTTCAGTAAAAAATAAACACACAAAAACTTTCATTTTGGAGGACAAACAAACCCTTCTTGGGACCCCAACAGAAATGATCTAATGGCCGATTGCCACTTCTTGAATTAATTCTTTTTCAAGTATAGCCTATGAAATCCTATTTCCTAACCATTTATGGGCAAATTTTGAAGCCCTCACTCAGGCAAAACTTTGGATAGGTTTCTCCTCTCTTAATTTCAATGATTTTAAAGCCATCCCATCAATTCTAGTTATATCCTGATGTATCACCCAAAATAATTCACTTTCTTTCTTGAGATGCAGACCCTTCAATTACATGTTGTTCTCCTTCGGTTGTTTCTTAGCCAGGCCATGTTCATTTAGTTACTTTAATTTTTCCTCAGTAAAGTCAATGCCTCTAGCCCATGATCATTTTATGCACCATTTTCTGAACCTGTGTCAGTTTGACAATATCTTTCCTTCAATGTCATTTCCAAAACTGAATAGAGTAGTTCAGCTAATCACACCAAGTCATAGAGAGGGGAATTTTTTACTTCCCTGCAGTGTGACATCACTGGTCTGCATATATAGTCCAAAAATGACATTGAACTTTTGTGATAACACAGCACATTGCAAATTTACACCTACATTGTTGTCCACTAATACCATATGTAGGGTGACACTAAGACTAAAAATTACTTCCAGAATATAGCACAAGCACCATCACCACCTTGGCAGAAGGTGCTGGGGATTGCAGTAGCCATACTGAAGAGAAGGGCCTGCTAAAGATAGTGCCCCCCAGCTTGGGGAGCATTTAGGCTCCTGGGCATTATGGCAATACAAATAAAAAATAAAATAAAATTAGTAACTTGTGTACAACCAGTCCCAAAGTATAACAGAGGGAAGCTAACATCACTTCAAATCACATGTGTGCAGAATTCCCCTGGAGTCACAGCCCACATGTTGGATCTTAGGGAAGAAGAATATTCTCAGTACTCAGCAACCTGTTCAGCCGTCAGGGTGTAGCACCACTCTGTATTTTTAGTGCTTGGTTTCAGAATAAATGCCAGACTTCCTTCCCTTTAGCAGAACTGGCAGTACTGCCAAGAGATTTAGAGGATTATTCAGCTTCACTTGGACATTAACCTTCTTACAGTCTATAAGCAGGTGGTGACAAGATGAATGAATCCCACTGGAACGGCAAGACTAACTCAAAGAAAAATACAATAGGACCATAATCAGTACATTGGGCACATAGTCTAAAAATGGTATAGTGAATAAAGCACAGGACTCGGTTCTATTCCTGGATCTACTACAGAAGGCTCACTTAAGCTGTCTGTGGCTGAGATTTCCCCAGCTGTAAAATGGTGATGATATCTACCTAACAGGGCTGTTTTGAGACTTCTCTAATTACTGTTTATGAAACAGTTTGAGAGCCTCAGATGGAAACCTCTACAGACATACAAAATATCAAGAGGGAAAAACTGTGGGTCATTCATATCTAGACAGATCTATATGTGTGCAACCAGGGAGTCTAAGTGAGAAAACTGAAACCTCTAAAGGAAGTGGACAGCCTGCAACCATGTCTGTACTTTTCCATCAGCCTCTGTAATTAGCCATGCCACAAGCCCCTAAAGGCTGGACCATCATACGGCCCTAAACTAAGGAAAGGAAACAGATGGAAGGTCCCTGATGGAAGTTGACACTTTTACCAAAGAGATATTACTTCCCAAAGGGGCCAACAGTTATAGATGCTTTGTATGTGGGAGTAGGTGAATACATTCTGTATTCCAAAGGTCTGTGGTCCACAATGGAATTCCACTCCAGGCCAACATTACACCATAGATGGCATCATATGAAAACTCTGCCACCAGCCAAGAAGGTCTAATTTCTTATTCATTCCACTCAATTCTCCCAAGCTCTGCAGCCTCAGCTGAAAATTCACATACTTTCAAATATCTTCTCTAAGACCTCCCTGTTCATTATGGGCATGAGTTTGTGCAAATCAGCATAGCTTCACTATAGTAGTATGCCAATTTACACCAGGTAAGAAACTAGCCCTATATGTCTGTGGGTACTGTCCCTGCTCCCAGCAATATGGAGATGGTCTTAGAAACAACTGGAGATGGCAGAGTCCCTTTGGGGATGGCACATGTTAACTTAGTAGCTAATGTTGAGAATAAATACACTAAGAGCTCAGAGTCAAGGTGTATAGCATGCCATACTAAAGAGGAACAGAATGAGAAGTAAAACTATTAATGGCAATACAATAAAAATCACTGGGAAAAATAAGCAGTAAATCAGTTCAGTACAAAACCTTAGAGAACAAAGAGATGCTCAAGGCTATCAAGTACCTGATTCTAGAGAGTTCATTCTGCAGATATCAAGCACCAAAGGGGGCAGGAGGTAAGGGTGGGAGAAGCATAAATCATTACAGACATTTGTGGACTTTCTGTTAGGATATGTCTACCCTAAAGCCAGAATAGAGTTCTTTGAATTGGTGTGCAGTAAAGCGGGAGGACAACTACACCACAATGACCCTTTCAAGAGTCTTTGCTTATAAAAAGAAAGTATAAAATACAGGATGCTCATTGACAAAGTCTTTTACAGTTACATTTCCCACTCCTCCATAATGGGATAATTACAGTTGAATTTCAAACACCAAAAAGGCATATATACTTTTTGTAACCTTGGAACCGGTAGTCCTAGAACAATGCAAAAGGAAGTAAGTTGAACATAAAAATGGGATGTTTATAAGGGATCAACAGGCGCCTTCCATCACCTGTTTACAAGTGTTTCAATGAGTGCATATGGGGGTGTCACAAGGTGGCTGACTCCATAACCAAAAAGTACATCCAGCTCCCCTGTGCCAGAGCAGGTGCTCCCAGTTGGGCCAATAAAGAGGGCAGGGGCTACACTTGGGCTATAGAGGGTCTGAGGGAGCTTAAGTAAGAACAGAGCTGGAAGGGAACAGGACTGGCTGTGGGAAGGAACTAGCTGAGTGTGTGTGGCAGGAAGCAGGAGCAGCAGGACTGTCTGAGGCCCCTGGGAGGGGGGGCAGGGAGAGATCTGAAGGGTGAGCTTAAGACCTGGTTTGTTAAGTTGGACAATAAAATAGTCTCTGACTGACGGCAGACATGGCAGTGAGTCATTAGGGCATCTCAATCAACCCCTGGCACAAGTGAGGCAGATCCTTGGTACCAAGGAAAAAGAAAGTTGAAGCCGGGGTTTGACTAATACCCCACCTAGTTTGGGTGTTCAGGAATCGACGAAGCCAAAGTATGAAGAAGCCTGCTTTGAGGAAGGAAGGTTCACCCCAAGTTGGTGCCTTGAGGGATGGTAGCAATCTCAGGAGATTCCATTCCAGTTTCCGCAGGGGGGCAGATGACAGAAGCAGCATGAGGTGCAACTGGAGCTAACCATTCAATCATAGAAATGTAGGGCTTACAGGGACCTCAAGAAGTCAAGTCCTGAGATGAGGCAGGACCAAGTAACCTAGACCATGCCTGACAGGGGTTTGTCCATCCTGCTTTTAAAAAAAAAAAAATCCAATGATGGGGATTCCACAAACTCTTTTGGAAGCCTATTCCAGTTCTTAGCTGCCCTAATAGTTAGAAGTTTATCCTAATATCTAACCTAAATGTCCCTTGCTGCAAATTAAACCCATTATGTCTTTCCTATTTTTCAGTGGACATGAGAACAATCGATTGCTATCCTCTTTCTAACAGCCCTTAACATATCTGAAGACTTGTCAGATCCCCCAACTCTTCTTTACTTAAGACTAAACATGCCCAGTTTTTTAAACCTTTCCTCACTGGTCAGATTTTCTATGACTTTTATCATTTTTGTTGGTCTTCTCTGGGCTCTCTCCAATTTGTCCACATCTTTCCTAAAGTGTGGTGCCCAGAAGAGGACACAGTACTCCAGCTGAGGCCTCACCAGTGCTGAGTAGGGTGGAACAATTACCTCCCCATGTCTTACATATAACACTCCTGTTAACGATGATATTAGCCTTTTTTGCAACTGCATCATACTGTTGATTCACATTCAATCTGTGATCCACTCTAACCCCTAAAGCAGTGATTCTCAAACTTTTGTACTGGTGACCCCTTTCACATAGCAAGCCTCTGAGTGCGACCCTCCTTATAAATTAAAAACCCTTTATAATATATTTAACACCATTATAAATGCTGGTGGCGAAGCGGGGCTTGGGGTGGAGGCTAACAGCTCGTGACCTTCCATGTAATAACCTTGCGACCCCCTGAGGGGTCCCAACCCCCAGTTTGAGAACCCCTGCCCTAGAGCCTTTTCAGCAGTACTACAATCTAGCCAGTTATTCCCCATGTTGTAGTTGTGCCTTTGATTTTTCCTTCCTTCCTGGAATATTTTGGACTTTTCTTTATTGAATTTCATCTTGTTGGATTCAGAGCAATTCTCCATTTTATTAAGGTCATTTTGAATTCTAATCCTGTCCTCCAAAGTGCTTGCAGCCCTTCACAGCTTGGTGTCATCTTCAAATTTTATAAGCACACTCTTCACTTTATTATCCAACTCATTAATGAAAATATTGAACACACCACTACCTCAATATAACGCGACCCGATATAACACAAATTTGGATATAACGTGGTAAAGCAGTGCTCCGGGAAGGGGGGGGGGCTGTGCACTCCGGTGGATCAAAGCAAGTTCAATATAACGCGGTTTCACCTATAACGCGGTAAGATTTTTTGGCTCCCGAGGACAGCGTTATATCGAGGTAGAGGTGTAGTACCGGACCCAGGACTGACCCCTGCAGGACCACACTAGATACACCCTCACCGTCTGTCAGCGAACCAGAGATAACTACTCTTTGAGTACGGTCTTTCAAGCAGTTGAGCGCCCACTTTATAGTAATTTCATCTAGACCGCATCTAGACTGCTTATGAGAACATCATGTGGGACTGTGTCAAAAGCCTTATTAAAATCAAGCTATATCACTTCTACTGATTCTGCCTTATCCACTAGGCCAGTAACCCTGTCAAAGAAGGAAATTAGTTTGGTTTGGCATGACTTGTTTTTGAAAAATCTGCTTTGGCTATTCCTCATAAACCTTTCATCTCCTAAGTGCTTACAAGCGCATTGTTTAATAATTTGCCCCAGTATCTTTCCAGATAATGAAGTAACTGGTCAACCCGCCGCCCACTTCATCATCTTGCCAACCTGAATATATCTAACTTATCTAAACAATTTTAACCTGTTCTTTCCCTATTGTGGTTTGTGTTCCTTCCCCCTTGTTTTAAATATAAATTATGTTGAGTATCTGGTCACCATTAATGTATATTTTGCTTCAGTCTTCACTAAAAAGGTTAAACACCTCAGCCTTCTTGATGTCATCAGTTATTAGTTCTCCTTTAATGCTAAGTAGAGGACCTACACTTTCCTTCTCTTGCTCCTAGTGTATTTAAAGATCTTCTTCTTATTGCTTTGTATGTCCATTGCTATGTGTAACTCATTTTGTGCTTTACCTTTCTGATTTTGTCCCTACATCCTTCTGTCATACTCCTCTTTAGCATTTTGTCCATGTTTCCACTCTTTTAGGATTCCTTTTTCATTTTCAGGTCATTAAAGAGCTACTGATGGACCCATACTGGCCTCTTGCTTTTCTTCCTATCTTTTCTTCACATCATGATAATTTACAGTTGTGCCTTCAATATTGTTGCCTTGAGAAATTGCCAGCTTTCCTAAACTCCTTTTTCCCTTAGATTTTCTTCCCCGGGGAATAGAACTACCAGTTCTCCGACTTTGCAAAAGTCTGCTTTTTTGAAGTCTATTGTCCTTATTGTGCTGCTCTCATTCCTTCCTTTCCTTAGAATCATGAAATCAGTCATTTCATGATCACTTTTACTCAAATTGCCTTCAGATTCGCTACCAATTCCTCCCATTGGTCAGAATCAAGTCTAAAATAGCCATCTCCCTGGTTACTTCCTCCACTTGCTGAAGCGTAAAGTTATCCCCAACTTACTTGAAATGTTGTGTTTTGCCACATACTTTCCAACATATATCTGGGTAGTTAAAGTCCTCCATTACTACCAAGTCTTGTGTTCTGGATATTGCTTGAGGAGCAGTAGCAGTAACTCCTGAAGTTTCTGAAGATGAACAGTGTCAGGGGCACAGGTTTAAAGCAGAAAAGAGGGGTTCGAAGCCTGTGAAGTGTGAGGCCCAATGGAGGGAATATTTTGCCTGGTGGTGAGTGGGGTATATAAAAAGTGTTTGCCCCATGTAAATTGTGCTTTTTAGATCTTCTGTGCTCCATGGAGCCGAGACAAAGTGGGGGAGATGCTCAGCGGACCTCCACTTGTTATATGACTCAAGAAGGGACAAGGACGGGGGGGAGGGCTCTTAAGGGTTTCATCCTTTTATTGAAGTGGAGGGGACGAGCCACATTAGAAGGTATTGCCCCAATAAGAACACAGACTCTGGGAAACTTGGATGCTGAAGATCTGAGTGCCTCAGCCATTGGTGTGATCACTGGGAGGTTTGGACCAGAAAGGGTAGATGCCCTGAGTGTTTCACGTGTGGGGAAATGGCATACAACTGATGGGTCTGGACCCTTGAAGAATGAACTTGGGGGAAAATGGTGTCTGTGGAAGGGGGAGAGCCCTGCAGAGTGAGGAAAATACCTCCTTAGGTGGAGGTGCCAAGGCAAAAAGGGCACTGGGGAGCAGAAGCTCATGGCAGAGACAAGATAATATATAGTGGGGACGCAGACAGAGCCTCGGGCTGATCAGTGTGCAGCAGGGACCCACAAAAGGTTTCAAAGGAGCCGTGTTTGTGAGACGGGCACAAGGATGGAGGCTCCTCCCAGGTCACGCCTCACACCCTGTCTGTGACACACTCCTCACCAACTGCCACCAAACCTTCCCTCTGGAGACCTATATCCCTCCTGTGCGAGAGGGAAACAGCAGCAACAGATTCATCACCACTAGGTCATCACGCTGCCCTTGTGGACTTGTTACTGCTCAGAAGATTCATCACATGGATTAATACCACTGATCTTTGGTGGTTACTGGAGGTGTGATTGACTTACTCTCCTCCTGGCCCTTTTCTCACTGTAACTCCCATGTTAAACTGGAACTAATTAGTTCTAGATCAGCAGTGAATGAAACCTTAAAAGGTAAACAGTTGGGCTGATTTGCATCCGGATGTTCTAAGTATTACTGAGATGCCCTGAAATGATGCTCCAAGTAGTAGCCTGGGAGGAGTGTGGTGGCTATAGACCCTTGTGCTGAAGCTCCTAGCTTGCCTGAGCCAGGGTGTACGAGGCACTACCAGGAACTGTTTCAACAAAAGTTGGTGCCCACAGCACTGCAGAGATCCCCAGGGCAGTGGTGAGTGATGATTACACCTGTGTCCCCATGAAAGCTAGTCCTACTATAAGGGCAAAATATAGCCTGGTAATAAGACTGTGGCAAGAGAAGCACTTTGCCAAAGACAAGCCAGAGCTGAGTTCCCCAGTTTTCAACCAGGATAAAACATCACTCTTTTTAACAGTGTCCATTGCTAAAGATGCTAAAGTGTGAGATGCTCATTGCTAAAATAATCTGAGAAGTGGAAAAAAGCAAGATGGCAGTCAGAATGGTGTGATGTAAAGATGTGATACCTGCTAGCACCAGAGATGTTTTGGTGGCACCAGTAGAAACTTCTCCAAGCATGTCCTAGGACCAGTGATCAAAAATGAAAGAATCTGATCCCCGCCAAGGACAAAAGGCACTAAGGCTCCAAGACATAAAATATGAGACAGGACAAAAGACCAAGAAAGGATAGTAAATCATTACAAAAGTATACTTACAAACAGGAAAATAAATCAAGTTATTTAACAAAAAAATAAAAAGGTCCCAATGACTGAATGACTCCAGAAAAGCCACATGTGCCGAATAACCTAGAAATCCAATTTCATCTGTCCAGATTCATGGCACAGGAAACAGCTGCAGAATTTCTGGCATCTTCTCAGTTGATAGTTTTTCTGCAATCCCTCTGCAAAAGGCTGTTTTCAGAATTGCACTGTCTCCACTGGCCAGCTGTACACAGGCAGAGAATTTCTAAAAAGAAGCATGCTCAACCTTCACTTTCCCTTTCTTTTCCTCATCTCCCTCCTGTTTGCCCTCAGTTTTATATGTACATTGTTAAAAAGAGTTTCACACATCCATCCTTCTGCACATCTTCTTTAGCTACCACTGATCTGGCTCTTTTCCAGTAAACTAACCTGGGATTTCTAAAACCAATTAACTGCTCTGCAGGTTCTGTTTTCAGAAGTGCTGATTCAATGTTGTAGAAGAGGTGAATCAATGATGACCAACAACTAAAACACAAAACAGAGGAATCATTTACAGTTCTTCCTTCCAGCAAGATGACAAAACATCCTCCTTTTTTTCCTCCTCTCTGAAACTTCCTATAGACTGTGTTCTGCCAGCAGGTGGAAAAGATCTGACCAGCTGAAGCCAAAATGAGTCTTTTGGAGAGTGATCAGTTCTTATTGTGTGGATGTTTTGGTTTGCTTTCATTCCCTGCCACTATTGCCCTTTGCAAACAGCAGTAGGCATCCTCATAACATCCTTTATTAAACAGTAAAGTTTGTTTCCTTACCTGTAATTTTCAACTGGACAGTGTTCTCAGTCCATTTGTGAGACAAGGCCTACCTTTTGCCTTCATTCCATGCTTTGGAGGTAGACACCAGACCCTCATGAATTCTCCCCCTAGCCCCAAAGCTGATTTCTGGAGTCGCCTGATGACTCTTGACACATTTACAGCTCAGGCATACTGCTATAGCTGAGGACACATAAAAGACTAAGAACAACATTAGAAAAATATTACCAAAAAGCAGGAAAATACAAGTATCTCTATCTCCTTCTCCCCACCCACCACATAGTAAAATAAACAACTAAAATGTTTTGCTAGATCAGTGTCTCTTATTCAGCCCCCACATGTTATTCTCTTGCCTTTTCAAGCCAATAAGGCTTAGAGAATTCTTAGATAAGCACAAGTGGATTCTGATGGTGCAGCAGGTACCTGCCTGCTGCTGATAAAATTACAGGTAAAGAAACCAATTCTATCTTTCTTCCACATGGGTACTTCCTGCCCTGTCAGCCAGGTATGGGAAATAGCGAAAGCATTAACAAACATCTCCAATAAATGGAAGCGGAAAATTAGACACAACAAGGACAGAACACATAGTCAAGCCCTTTAGTACAAGCATCTGTATTACAGGAAACTAAAGAAAGACTAGAAGATCTTTAATCCAAAAGCCATGTTAGTGAATGCCAAAACTTTTCTTGTAGTACCTGGTACAAGAACGCACTGAAGATCAAGTTGATACATGGCAAATCACATTGCAAGATACCCTAAGCTCATCCGCTCATGAGGAAGGGACACACCTGGTGGAGTAAATCCTAACTATTGTAGAGTGGTCTCTACTGAACAACTTATAGGCCTGAATAATGGCTTACATTATCCATCAAAAAATAGTAGATTTATAAGCTTTGTACCCTCTCTCAAGTCCCCCATGTAAAACAGCATCAAGCTTCTTCTCAGTTGTTATATACAAGATTTTATTCTGTGCTCTGGCCACATTCAGAAGCATGAAGTGGAGTTACCAGGGTGTGGAGGGCTGTGGTTCAAAAAAAATTGGTAAGACGTCCTGGAGCTGGCATAAGAACTAAACATCATCAGGAAATAATTTCAAATACATTGTTTTAATAGACAATAACTGCCAGTGTGCTCACTCTTCCTGCCAGTTATTGCCAAAAGGACAGCCATCTTGGGGGGTGAGAAAATAAAGGGAAGCTTTTCTGCCTAAAAATGAGGGTCTTGCTGAAGACTTACTGCAGTGGTCCCCAAACTTTTCAGGGTCGTGCCCCCCCCCCCCAGCCATGCCGGGAGTGGGGCCATGGCTCCGGGGGGTGCAACGGGGGCAAGGGAGCCGCAGCTGGGGGCAGATCTGGGGCCGGGGCCAAGGCTGAGGCAGGGCTGGGAGCAGAGCCCCAGCCAGGGGGCGGGTGCAGAGCCAGGTGACGCTCTTTCCCCACCTCCTGTGGGAGCTGGCCTGGGCCCTACCGCACCCTCCAAACGTTCTTCAGCAGCCCCCTGTAGGGGCTCGCCCTACAGTTTGTGGGCTTCTGACTTACAGAAACATGTGAGGCTCCATTGCTTAACCAGCCTCCTGATTGGAGCTCTTGCAACAAGCTTAAGAAGCATTTTCGATAATTGACGGCCAAACCATGGTTCTATATGACCTAGATAGTTCTGCTGGATCGAAGAGCAGTTGCTTCATGACTGAGCCTTTAACACAAAAATCTGGGTTCTCTGACTATCAGGATTGCATCCGCTTTGTGAAAACACACAAGACCAAAGGGCATTGCCTGAAATTGTTATTGATCGTGTCTGATTGCAAAGCACTGATAGCTTTGGTGAGCTAAGTGAATCATAATGTGGAGACAGACCTCTTTGAGTCTGGAAGAGCAAAAATAATCCTATAGAGCTATATCCTGAATTGGAAAGGCAAGAGACTCCATGTGGAAATGGGCCTTGTACACTGCTAAATTCATACCAGGCAAAAACCAACTTATGTCGTCCACGAAGAATGTTGAATACAAAGCATAAGAACCTTTCATCCACAGGAACTGCAACCAGTGGCCTCTATCGTGAGAGAACTAGCCCATTGTTTTCATCAAGGAAAATCCCAAAGGGACATAATGCCTCCTTGCACATCATGCACCACCTAGATTGATCCCTAGGCTTTAAGATGGTCTGGCTGGATGTTGGGCCTATGTCCATCATTGGTGATCTGTGCCATGGAAGCTTTTGGTGACAACGTGATTGCTGAACGTGTGGTGAAATTCCTTGGTGAACGTCCTTCAGAACTCATTGGTCTTCCTAATAATATGTCTGTATCGGAATGCTGCTGAAACCGAAACAGGGCTGATGGAGGCAGTTCTTGGTTTGGCTAACAATATCCTAATTGCAGATTTTGTCCTGCCGCTTAATAGGGCAGGACAAATGAGAATCAAAAACATCAATCAACCACTCTTCACCCTTCCTCAGCACCCACATTTCAATGCCATGCAATAATGTTGGTATAACTGTGGTTCCATAGAGCTGCAGCTTTGTGGCAAGCTTGATGTCACAACATCTCCAGAGAGGCCCATAACATGGTGGCAGCTGCTGCTATAGGAGGATCCGTGTCTTTCAAACATCCTCCAACACTATGACACTTCCCAAGTTATTTGACAGTTGCCATCTGCTCAATATCCAACCTGGACAGGTTAATATTGAGCTAGTTGCCATCTAGCGCTGGAGACTGCTTGATGGTAAACTAGAGTTGTAACTGAAATCTAGAGTTGGAGGCCGTCTGTGGCATTGAGCTGGACACCATTTTTCTTTGAGACCTCAAATGTGCCAATGACATTGCCATGTTGGCTCAGTTTAGTGAATTACTGCAGCTAATGACTGATTTGGTCAAGCAAGAAGCAATCTGGCCATTACCATCAAGCAGTCTCCAACTCTAGAGTAGCAACCGAGGAAGAGGAAAAAAAATCCTGCCTTATTCTAGCTTAGGGAAGACTGGTTTGCCTTTCTTCCTTCATTCCATTTGGAGAGGGTACTGGGCTGGGAGGAAGGTTCTGTTACTTTAAAGGTACAGTGAATAAGACCCACACATCAACTTCATCCAATAGGATAAAGGTGAGATAAGAGAGAGTCAGACATCTGAGGCCAGAGAGTTTGTGGGGGGTGGTCAGTCCTCACAAGAAGAAGAGGATTTTTAGGACTCTCTTTCTTTGATAGTTATCTTGACGCTGATGAAGAAGGTTGAAAGGGCATTGAGCTTTCAGAAATTAAACAAAGGAACTGTGGCCACTAGTGCCCCTAAAACCTAGTCTTCCTAAAGAGAAAGGGAGTGAGGTTTGGATCTTCTATGAGAATTCAGGACCACAGGTGTTTTGCCTGAGGATTTGGGTGCCGGTGGTTGTGAGAGTCAAAGAGGCTGTTTAAATAACAAATCTGTCCCTAGAACAACAAACCCTAGCTGACCTCTGTGAAGACGGATATGGAGAGGCAGTGGGGGGCCAGGCTCAGAGCAGGAAAGATACTGGACTTTGGTATTTTTGCCCTCCTTAGAACATTTGCAGCAGTCTTGCATCTTGTTCATTTCCTTCCTCTCTAATTGACCTGTTCCTTGGAGTCTGCTGTCAGGTTTAGCCAAGTCCTGAAGAAGTAGCAGGAGAAAACTGGTTGTGAATTCCCATAAGACAGATTCTGCTTAGGCAAATCAGCACCAGAACTTCTTTGATGGCTGTTCCCAGTGCTGCTGTCAAATGGTGAAGTGGCTGCAGGCACATGGAGCTGAAGCCCCCCTTTGATCTGAGCCATAGGCTCGGCTTCAATAGCTGGTAGTTCTGAGAAAGTACTCAAGATAGGTGAATTACCTGGTACCCCTGAAATACCACCAAATGGCCCTCTTCTTATCAGAACTGCTGCTAGAGTTGAAAGGACAGGGTGAGAAAAAGCCAAACACCTCTAGAAAGCAGGACTAGCTCTGAGGAACCTGCCTTGCATGGAGCCAGAGGACTGGGCTTTAAACATGTCTACTGTACTTCAAGTCAACCACTAGGTGGAGACACCAATCTTAAGAGGATGGGGGAGGGGCGTTACATAAGAGATTTTGTGTCTACTGTCCTGAGACAAAAGATGGCCTTATGGTGGAAGGTCAGGACTGGGATGCAGGTGTTCAATTCACAGTATTGCTGCAGACTTCCTGTGTAAATTTGAGCAACTCAATCTCTTTTGTGCCTCAGTTCCCCATCTGTAGCATGGGGATAATATTACTTTCTTTTTCCCACCCTTTTTAGTCTGTTGAGATTGTAAACTCTTTTGAGCAGGGACAGTCTCTTACAAAGTGTCTATACAGTGCCTCACTGAATGGGACCTCGATCTCAGACGGTACCTGTATGTGCTACTGCAATAAAAATAAATAACAACAATAGCAACAAGTACACATGAGGAAGAAAATAATATTAATAATTTACCTCTGAGATGTACAAAGGCACCAATTAAAAACCAAAGCCCAGCTCAAAATATATAATAACCCTAGACAATAAATTGGAAATCAACATACAAAGTCAATGGCTGCCATGTTATTTAAAAGACAGAGACACTCTATCCCTATTTAATATCCATAGTATGCTAAAGTGCCTTCGTACACCATGTGAACCCTATAAGTCCTGCATCAGCTTGTGCCTCATAGCATACTGCAACTCATATTGTAAGGGTTTCCCCAAAGGTCCCAGAAATATGAACTTTAGCTTTTGTATGACAATCAGAAAATAATTGATCATTTGCCAGTGCCCTGCTGGTGAGTTGCCACTCCCACTCCAGGGACACATTTCAATTCCATATTCTTTTGCACTTTCTGGACAGTGTTGGTTAAATGTTTAGGACAGGAGATCATATTTTACCTGCACTATAGTTACAAAAATAGCTATTGTAACTACATACACACACTGGGTGTGTAGCAGTTCTACGTGCAATATCAAAGTATAGACAGAAAAATACAAGAAACGCTGTACAAGAAACACAAAGTCATAATAGAAAGATAGTTTCTTGTATTTTTCTGTCCCCTTTTTCTCCGCTACCTACCCCCCCCCCTCCACTCAGAGTACGACAAAAGCACTGGAAAACACCTGTTCCTGACACTACTGGATTTTATAACTCAGGCATAACTAATAGCTGTAGCAGAGAAAATTATATAACTGTTTTATGGATTACTTTTCTTTAGTTTGCTATTAAAATAACCACAGAATAATAGAAATGGAGGGCTGGAAGGGACCTCGAGAAGTCATCAAGTCCAGCCCCCTCCTCTGTGGCAGGACAAAGTAAACCTAGATCATCCCTGTCAGGTTTGTGTCCAACCTGTTTTTAAAAACTTCCAGGGATGGGGATTCCACAACTTCCCTTGGAAGCCTATTCCAGAGCTTAACGACCTTTATAGTTAGAAAGTTTTTCCTAATATCTAACCTAAACCTCCCTTGCTGCACATTAAGTCCATTACTTCTTGTCCTACCTTCATTGGACATAGAGAACAATTGATCAAAGTCCTCTTTATAGCATCTCTTAATATATTTGAAGTCTGTTAGCAGGTCCCCCCAGCCCTCTTTTCTCAAGACTAAACATGACCCGTTTTTTTAACCTTTCCTCTTAGGTCAGATTTTCTAAAGCTTTTATCATTTTTGTTGCTCTTCTCTGGACCCTCCCTACAATTTGTCCACCTTTCCTGAAGTGTGGCACCCCGAACTGTACACAGTGCTCCAGCTGAGGCCTCACCGGTGCCAAGAAGAGTGGGACAATTCCCTCTTGTGTCTTAAATATGACACTCCTGTTAATACACTTCAGAATATTAGCCTTTCTTGCAGATTTTCTTTCTTGCATAACATTGTTGACTCGTATTCCATTTGTGATTCACTATAAACCCCAGACCCTTTTCAGATCCTTTTACGATCACCTACCCACTTATCCCTCATTTTGTAGTTGTACATTTGATTTTTCCTTCCTAAGTGAAGTACTTTACACTTGTCTTTATTGAATTGCATCTTGTTGAATTCAGAGAAATTCTCCAATTTGTCAAGGTCGTTTTGAATTCTAATTCTGTCCTCCAAAGTGTTTTTAACCCCTCCCAGCTAGGTGTGATCTGCAGTTTTTAGAAACATAGCTTTCTACTCTATTATCCAAGTCATGAATGAAAATATTGAATAGTATCAGACCCAGAACTGACCCCTGCGGGACCCTATTAGATATGCCCTCCCAGTTTGACAGAGAACCATTGATTTAAAAATTGTATTAAGATGATGTTAAAAAAAATAGTGAACAGAGTTTGAGCATAGAAGTTTCTGGTTATCAGGGAATAACATACAGATTATCGAGGGTGCAAAGTTTGGTTTAAGATAAGGTGGCATACTCTTTGAGTACACTTCAAAAAGTTGTGTGCCCATTTTATAGTAATTTCATCTAGACCACATTTACCTAGTTTGCTTATGAGAATGTCATGTGGGACTGTGTCAAAACCTTACTAAAAATCAAGATATAACGCATCTACTGCTTCCCTGCTATCTACTAGACCAATAATGCTGACAAAGAAGGAAATTAGGTTGGTTTGGGATTATTTGTTCTGTACAAATCCATGCTGGCTATTCCTTATTACCCTATTATCTTTTAGATACTTACAAATTGAGTGTTTAAAAATTTGTTCCAGTATCTTTCCAGTTATCGAAGTTAGGGTGGCCAGTCTATAATTCCCCAGGTTCTCTTTGTTCCCCTTCTTAAAAAGAGGTACTATTTTTACCCTTCTCCAGTCTTCAGGGACCTCACCCATCCTCCAGGAGTTCTCAAAGGTAATTGCTGATGATTCTGAGATAGCTTTAGCTAGTACCGTCAGTAACCTAGGATTAATTTTAACAGGCCCTGCCAACTTGAATACATCAAACTTATATAAATATTCTTTAACCTAACCTTTCCCTATTTTGGCTTCCATTCCTTCTCCTTTGTTAATATTAATTCTGTTGAGTATTTGGTCACTACTAAACTTTTTAGTGAAGACTGAAGCAAAATAGGCATTAAAACACCTCTTCTTTCTTAATGTCACCAGTTATTAGCTTGCCTTCCCTCCTAAGTAGAGCACCTATATTTTCCTTCATCTTTCTCTTGCCCCTAATATATTTAAAGATTCTCTTCTTATTGCCTTTTATGTCCCTTGGTAGGTGTAACTCATTTTGTGCCTTAGCCTTTCCGATTATGTTCCTACATGTTTGTGCTATTCTTTTGTACTCCTCCTTAGCCATTTGTCTACTTTTTGGAGGATTTCTTTTTGATTTGCAGGTTTTTAAAGAGCTCCAGATGGAGCCATATTGGCCTCTTACCGTTCTTCCTATTTTTCCTTTTCATCATGACTGTTTGCAGTTGTGCCTTCATATTGTCTCCTTGTGAAACTGCCAGCTCTCCTGAGCTCCTTTTTCCCTTTGATTTTCTTCCCATGGGATCTTACCTACTAGTTCTCTGAGTTTGGTAAAGTCTGATTTTTTGAAGCTAGTGATTGCTAGTGGAGTAAAAAAACCAAACAAAAACAAATTCACATCAGAAAATAGTTTCCCGCCTAGATACCAATGTTTCTTCAGACAATACAGGAAATTAACAAACGTAAACGTGGGCCTCAAAACAGAGAAACCTTTCAGCTTCAGCACAGGGCCTATGGTCCAATAGGCTGCACTGTTATTTTCACTAAGACAAATGACTAAGCAAACAAAATTGAAAAAAAGTAAATCTATTATGAAGAATTCCCACATTATTTTATAAAAATATCCATAATATTATCCTCTTGGTGTGCAAGCTACAAGGATAAAAAATTGCCCAACAAATCAGGATGTAGAAAGGGCTTTCATCAACAGGGAGACATACATCAGCCAACAAGTTCCAACAAGCTGAATAATCACAAACAGGGAAAAACCTGATCCAAGCATTAATACTTCAATTAGTATTCATTGAATAACACTGATTTTAATGAATTTATTTCACATCACTGTTGCTGTCTGATGTACTTCTATAGGGTTTCCATTACAGTTTAGCAATGATTAGAGTATGAATCTGCTAAGTACTCCCTCTTTAAAAACAATAAGGTAATCTGAACAGAAGAAATAATTATTTTTAAAGTGTTAAAAGGGACAGTAAGAAGTTTTAGTATTTAATAAAAAATAATTTCACTGCTTGAGACTGTATATTAGTTACAGAATGTGTGTGCAAATGTAAAGTGCATGCATACTTTTGGTCCCTGGTTTTAAATTTTGTTTTTAAAAACTAAATAAATTAAAATTAATTTCTGCCACGACCCAAACTTGGGATTATTTGTTTTCTCATCTGCAGGTGATGTCATCACCCACAGTCACAGAAGAGTAAGGAATGTGGCTCTTGGCTTTGCAAAAGGGACCTGTTTTCACTAAAAGATACATGGCTCAAATCATGTATATGACTGACGCTCAAAAGGTCAGCCCGGTACTCAAGGGAAAAATCACAAAGGAACTCATGGGGTGGTGGGGGATCAGGGAGCTCACTGAAGTGCACTCCCCATTCACCAATCCCACTTACCACCTGAGCTATATTCTGTAATTACTGTTTAACTGATATAATGTTCTTCCATCAGCACAATAGATTATATGACTTACGCCAACAGTAGTATTAACATAACTTAATTCAGTGTAACACGGTGTGTTGAAATATTGGGGAAAACTACATTGGCCATAGCATTTACATATACGCAAGCTTGCATTTGCACAATACAATATTTAGCACTGTCGTGTGACCTTTAACAAAAGCAGACCCCATTTCTAATTTACGGCTATCACTCTGCCCTGAGCTCACCCAGCATATTCTGAAAATTACAGGACAAGTCTCTGTCTGGTGAAGCATGCAGACCCGTTAGATCAGCTATTGTAGTTCTCATATTTGTTGGACTCAGTTATGGCATACAGTCACAGAGCCATGATGGAGACAGATTGGAGTTCTACTGCTCCAATGGAGACTCCAAGTGACATTGTACCTCCAGAAGCTCTGGGCACCATGACGGTTGAGCCAGTCAGATAGAAGAGTATCAGAGGGGTAGCTGTGTTTGTTGCTTTTTACAGATCCAGACTAAGAGTCCTGTGGCCTATTCACCCACGAAAGCTTATTCTTCAATACGTCTGTTAGTCTATAAGGTGCCACAGGACTCTTTGTCAGATAGAAGATGCTCCCTTCTGCACTAAGATATGTCCCACTATGCTTGGCCCTTGTAAAGGATGCACTGACACAAAGGACAGTCACAATGTTGATGAACTATAAAGTAGCGATATACAGAACAAGGTAATTTTGATGGACAGCAAACCTGGTATCAGCAAAACCAGTCTGATTTGCTTGGGTGCACCACAATCCTTTTATAATACTCTAAAAATACATACGTAGTCCTTTACATTTAGCGATCACCTGACATTCATCAGTTGCTGAAGTGATGGAACATAACACCACACTATCATTTTTTTTTGAAATACAGCAGGTAAAATTTAAAAACAAACATGCTGATTTTGGATCCAGTTCTCATGTTCTTTTATCTAGTTGGGTGGCTACAAATCAGTGCTGTGTTAAGTCCAAGTGTCTGGTTTTTTTAAGCAAGGTGCTTTGCTGCTTATAAATCTCTAATTAGAAGTCAATTTTTATTAGCTTCCACAGGTTCAGATTTTGTTGCTAGGGAAAAAGATTCTTTAAATCTTTGCCCTGTTGCTCAACTGTCTTTGCCCAAGAGACATTTTCACATCATAATTCTTACATTATTCACCAACAATACCCATTTGTTTTCTGGGCTCCAATTGTTTTTATATTAACATCTTCTGCATCATGTGATCTTACATATGGTAAGTTTTATGTGTAAAGAAAGTCCATAAGTAAAACTATCTACTATCTAAATGCTCCTTCTCCGTCACCCTGTTTAGCATACATTTCTGGATACACAAAGAATAGAGGTACAAGCACTTGTGCTGTCTTTAAGTGTGCAAATACCTCAGCAAGAAGCAATGTCTGCTGGTACATATCATCACAGTATAATACAACAGAACAGTTCATGTTCCTAGTATCTTTCTTAAAAATATTGTAATTGGCTTATCAACAAAACTCAGCCAGCCATAATATAAAGGTCTTATATATATATTTTTAAACTTACACACACACACACACACACTTTGGACAATACTGAAACACATTATTTTCCCAGCTGGCATGACATGGCAAGCAATTTTACACACCATGCTGCACCAGCTTGTGGTAACTAGACAATGATCACTATCACTGAAATCAAAGAACTCATTGCATGTCATCACTGTAAATGACCTCGGGTGCACATCAGTTTACACACAGGTATATATTTGCTAAGCTTTTTATCTGTAGACAAAAATAGACCAATTGCACTGTGGGAGTTTTATGAAGAAAAGCAAGGCAAATTATATTCCCATTTGCCAGCAGTTTGCTTGCTGTGGTTTGCTTGAAATAATGCAGACAACCGGTCCCTCCTCCTCATTTGTTCTGATAAGCAGGATGACAACTAATCAGCATTCAGAGTATTCCTACTCTTTCTCCTCCCTTCCCTGCTTATACAGTCTGTTATCTTCCAGTCAAAAAATCTGTAAGTCTTCTCTGGCACCCTAACTATGAAGACCTTGTCTCCAAAACCAGGTTTCAAAACAAGAAAGTCTTGTAGGATGGGAGCCTGTGGGACTATGATAAGCCTTCCAGTGTGTGACAGACACACACAGTCAGTGGGTTCTGTATAGCAGTGCCCTATGAGAAAACACCCTAGGGAGGGAAAATAAGACATTCAAGTCTGAACTAAAAAAAGGAGCCTGCAAGTGAGCGAAGTGTAACCTCCAACCTCTTCATCCACTTAGCCTTCAGGTAGAACTTCTAACAGAAGATCTGCCCAAAGCATTCTGTAGTCAAAGGCTAAGTCTTCAGTGTCTTCAGACACTTCCATAATAAAAAAAAGTACAGAGAACAGTAGGTGTCAAGCTTCCTACAAATGATCAAAACATTTCCACTGGATAATGGACAATTATTTGAAGAGTCAAAGTTTAATTTAAATTTCAAGTTAAATTATTTTTTTGACAAGAGTTGATGGAACTTATGCCACTAAATGCTTTTTAACTCATACACTTTTTTAAAGACATATACACATGGCTTTCCTGACTCAAACACCATATTCTTTCTGGGGAGTGTAATAGGGTGCAGGTGGGCCCCTCTATCTTCTGACACTTCTGCACTCACAAACCAGCCAAAAACCTCTGCTTTGGTACAACCACCCAGGCTCTTTATTTACAGTACAAGTTCCCACTACCTTGTAGCGGCAGACAGCGTCAAGGACTGCTAGGTTCTACAGCCAGCAGGGGAGCACAGCCTCTAATTCCCTAGCTTCTCCCGCTGGCTTCCGTCCTGCCAGCCTTTATGTAGCCCCCAGCTAACGAGGCTGGCAGCTGTTCCCCATTTGCCACTTAGGCCTGGGCTCACTCAGCCAGCTCCAATTCCCTGTTCCTGATTGGAGCTGGCGTGACAGAGGGCTGGCTCAGGGTTTCCTAGCCAGCACCCTGACACTGGGAGGAGAAATACCTCCTTAGCACTGCTGAGCAAAGATACTTACACTGAATTACATTTGCTCTTTTAATACTTGCGCAAGTAACAGCAGGTGCACCTTGGTCCCTCCTATTCTCCGCTTGTGGCACATACTAATCTAGACTCCTGTGGGTTGCAATACTTTCGTCTCATTTCGGTTGTTGGGTTTAATGTGCGGGTGCAGGGTGTTGGTGGTGGCCTATGACATACAGAAGGTCAGACTAGATGATCTAGTGGTCCCTTCTGGCCTTAAACTCTATGAGAAACAGGAGCTGAAGGTTCAGACAGTAGTACAACATAAGTAGATTAATGGGAGTCATGTTTAGCAAAGGGGGAAAAAAACAGATGGACAACCAACACCAGCATCACTGCTTTGAATGTAAAGTCATATCTGCTTTATTTAAAACAGAAACTAGAGGGTAATTTTGCAAAGTATAAATATTAGCTTATGGCTCACTTAACAGCCACAAGGCTAGAAACCTTCTGCTCTAGATGGGCTTCAACATTGCAATGAATCAGTTTGTCAAGACCTTTGTGACCTCTTGGGAAGGGCAAAGAAAAAATGCAGCCAGCCCTATTCCTTCTGCTTCCAAGAGTAGTTGTAACCTACAGCTGACTCTATCTTCCTTGAGAAAGATTTAGAGGACTACAATACCAAGGTTGTTAACTCTACTGCATGTTAAGTGAGGGCTTTCAGTTTCTTCTCCACTATCATGATTAATTCTTCAGTGACAGCCAGAGATCCTCTAGACTCCTCTGTCATTTTATGCATCACACTGCTTTATGGATCATAAAGGTCAATCTGATCGAGTCAATGAAAGATCTTGTAACCCAGAGTATTTTATGCCATGCCAACCCTCTCGTGTTGGTATGTTATCCTCACAAGTATAGGTGTCTGGAGATGATCAAAACAGTAAAATTAGCTGAATTGAATGACATTGCCCATATATTTCACACGTTATTTAAAATCTCTCCACAAATTGATCTTTTCAGATGAGCCTGTTCAAATGAACATTTCTGGATGCCCCCTGTATTTCCTACTTTGCTGTCATTTTCTGTTGGGTGCATTATTTGTGATTTCATTTTTTAAAAGATAAAAAAATATCTGATTTTAAGCAATAACCTCAAGGTAACGGAGCACTAAAGAGCTATGAAAGCTGATGGTTTTCCTCATACTTGCAGGCTTGTGGAGTTAATCCTACGTTTCTACATGTGCATACTAGAGATGGATGTCAGTGGAAAGGAGCTGAAGTTGAAAAGTAACTTTCTGGGCTAAATTCTGTATCAATTTGTATTTGGTGTAACTTCAGTGCTGTTGAAAGCACCACCAGGGTGTAACTTAGCATGTGTTTAGGTAGATGTGCTTTTTGCTGCCAGTTGGAATGACATGGCTCTAAATTTCACATAAAGCTACAGGAAATTTGTGGTATTATCTTGGCCAAATGGTCAATTAAGTAGCACTTGAAGGGTCATTGAATTAATCACAAGTTTAGCTTTTAAAAGAAATTTGTATTAAACTCCTGTTTGCTGGATTTCATGGCTCCTTCCTACCATGGATATATTTTTATGAAGCAAAAATACTGTACTCGTGCTATTTCATAAAAATGACATAAGCAGTCAGTACCAACTCTTTACTGGGCTGCTGAAGCAGATGTGTAGAGGGGAAGCATTCTTGAAAGGTAAAAAAAAGAAAAGTAAAAATAGGGTTTCAAGGAGATATTGCAACATTAACTTATCCTCTCCTGAGGCCCCTGAGCTTGAGAAAATTTCCCATTGTGGTACTCTTTAGAAAAGTATGTGCAATTGTGCAGTTACTCTAGTACATCAGAATGAAGAGCAGAACAAATATTCACTTCACAATGTACAACAATTGAGAGGCATTTTAATATACCAGGACACTGGCTTTGTTGCAGCCAGACCTAGTACAGACATGTAGCTTTCTCTTCACTCCCCAAAACAGTTCCCTGTGCTCGGGACAAGTAGCCACCATTTGCAGAGTTCAGAACACAGGTAGATTGCAATTACAGTTCTGCACCATGGGCTTCATTACATAATTCAGCTTCAAAGTTCAGCCACAAAATGGAAATGCCTGTGTTATCTCAGACAATTGAGTTTGTTGACAATTAAGATTCCTTCTTTCTGGGCCCAATCCCATGGGTATCAGTGGGAACAGGAACTATTGCCATTGACAGGATAACATTGAAGGTGTCTGATGGCTTTAAGATACACATCATCAGCACAGATGCTGTTGAGATAGAATTTGGATTCCCCCCCCCCTTTTTTTTTTTAAGCAATAACCCAAATTTTACGAGTGTCTTATGATGGATACATGTTATTTCAGTGTTTCTCAAACTGGGGTCGCCGCTTGTATAAGGAAAGCCCCTGACGGTCTGGGCCGGTTTGTTTACCTGCCCCGTCCGCAGGTCCGGCTGATCGCGGCTCCCACTGGCCACAGTTCGCTGCTCCAGGCCAATGGGAGCTGCTGGAAGCGGCGTGGGCCAGGGAACTTACTGGCCACCGCTTCCAGCAGCCCCCATTGGCCTGCAAGGGCGAACCGCGGCCAGTGGGAGCCACCATCGGCCAGACCTGCGGACGGGGCCGGAAAACAAACCGGCTCAGCCCGCCAGGGGCTTTCCCTACACAAGCGGCGACCCCAGTTTGAGAAACACTGTTATTTATAACATTGTATTGAAAATGGGACATCGCAATCCAAGTTATTTATGTGTCCTTGAATAAGACCATTAAAGAGATATGGTCATCTTGAACTTTTAAAAATTACATAATTAAAATAACCATCAGTTTAAGAATGGCATGTCCTGAATTTTACTTCTTTAAAGAACACCTGTAAAAGAACGGAAAGGGTTTTCTGCTTCTCTTGATACTAGAAAAGTCTTGAGAGCAACGCCACCAAACATCCTCTTCACTCCCTGTGCACACACCTATCTGAGACCTACAACTTTGCCACTGTTACTGGTAAACAACTTTCTGTAGAGCATGGGAAAGAGCTTGTATGTATGTGAGGTCCATCCAGTGCAGCAGATGAAAGAAAAGACATCATGCTAGGAAGTATGGCTAACTGTCTGCAAAACTGACAATAACTAAAGGGTGCAGCCCTGGGCCCACTGAACTTAATGGTAGGTTTGCTATTGACTTCATTGGGATTAGGACTTGACCCAAAATACCATCAAATTCACAAGGTAAACACATTTAGAAAAGTGTGCCTTTTAAAATCTCTAGAACTTTCAGTTATAGTAATCTTATGTGTTGCTTATAACCACAGTAGGTACAAACATTTTCAGAAGGAAATATTTTCAAGTTGATGGTGTCTCTTGAAGAACAGGGTATACAAGGATTTTTCCTCAAAGCATGTGAGAGCAGTTTTCTATTACTTAACATGAATTTTGCACACACATTCATATTCACTTATATCCAACACATGGTAGAATGCACATAAATAAATTTCCTTTTTATGCTTGAGTAGGTCACTGGGAGTTGTACAATGCATACCCTGACAATGACTTACACAGCAGGACACAAAAATAATTTAAAGCAATAGAAGTCATTGTAAAAATACCAGGAAATGTAAATATTGTATCTGGTTTTACTAGCACAGCTAGTTCTGCAGCTTGAGTTTCCCCCGAAAAGTACAAAGCAACATACAAATACTAATCTGTTTTATCTTTCCCTGTACTCTACCTGACTGGGTTAACTGTTTAAACAAACCAAGATACAGTAAGATAATCTCTTACTTTCTTTAAAAATTACATATGCTCTACCTGCATCATGGACACAGCCTCAAGAAGTCACGTAAAATTTAAAAAAGGGATCGATCTACTTCTAGTTCAATTGCCCTGCACATTTCAGTCTCTAAAGAAAAAATATTAGCACAGTCTTCCTGAAGACTGATATGCAGTATACTATTTTTTAAAACAACCCCTATCATAAAGTCTGACACTGAAGCCAACTAGATACTTAATATTTATATACCTGTTGTAAAAATGTCTTGTCACCCCAAGTGTTCTGGCTATTTGGCTAGTAGTCCTTCTCTGATAATCTAGTGTGAACCAACCTCCTCCACCCCAAGCATACACACATTTATAACAGTTTTATCATCCTTTTAGTATGTTAGAAAGCCAAATAAATATATATCGAGCCCTCCGTAGTTGTTTTGGCAGTACAATAAGGAAGTGTACGATGTTAAGTGGCAGTAGCTAGACAGTCTTTATTGGACACATAAAGGACTACGGTTTTGCTTTATTGCTTATAATACGTGGATTTTTAAAATATATTTTTAAAAATTATCACTTTTTTTCTTTTTTTAATGTAGCATTTCAATAAATATATTAACTTTCCCAAGTCATCCCACATTTTGATGGTTTGGACATTTTCTAGTTCACTTTAAATCAGTTTCCTACAAAATAATACCAACAGTTCAGTAAGTGTCCCAGATGAAAGTTTCTTATGGAAGTGGTCTGACTGAATAGCTACAGCACCTTATAAAAACCTTCAATTTTAAAACCAAAAAAAAAATATCTAAGAATGGTCACATTAAATGCATAGGAAAAAACCCTCTATTGATACTGATTCTTGGCAACAAGTCCTCTTTTCCCCACTAAAACTTTTATATTAATAACAGTACATTTTAATTTACACGCTTCATGCATGAATGCTCTTAATATACACATTCTAGTTATCCTTTGAGAAAAGATATAACAAAAAGTAAAAGGTTTAAGAAATATATATCAGCTTTATATGCCTTGGGTTTGATAATCAGGAGTGCGGAGCATCCAGAAGTCCTCTTGACCTCAATGGGAGAGTCTTCAACTAAGAAGAAAAGGTGCGCACTTACTCATTGTTAACTAATGTGGTAATCAACACCAAAACAAAATCCTAGTGAAGACAAGGGCAGTTTGTAGCTTTCGTGTCCATAATCTTTACCTCAACCTTCTAACACATGGAAAAGTTACAAACTGTCTTGTATTCACTAGGATTTTACTTTATTATTTACCTCATTAGCTAACTTGTGGTAAGAACAAGCACTTTTTTCCCCTAGTAAAGACAAAGCCAGTGGGAGCTCAGTAATTCTTTGAGGGCTTGTCTAGACTAAGATGAAAGATGTGTTTTTAAAACATGCTAGCTCCAACATTTTAAGCAACACGTTTTAACTGGTATAGACAAGCCATATTTAACCTCTCTGAAGTTCACATTAACTGGTAGAGGTGTTAAAATACAACTTTTGCCCTGTCCACGCTAAAATTTGTGAAAGGTTAAAGAGTGTTGACTAACAAACTTCAAAAATACCTTATTCTAGGCAAGCACTGAGTCAGGCCTCGGTTGTCCTGGGTTAGATACTTAGGATCTTTGTAACACAAGATGAAGGGTATTTTTGAAATGTGTGCCACAATCTCTTGTGCCTTGACTCCATCTGCGGGATAACAGATGTTTTAAGGGTTAGTTAATTAATGAATGTGAAATGCTTTGAGAAAAGGAGCTACAGAAGTGGAATAATTTAGATTTAGATAGACAGACAGACAGACAGATCTTGCTCATGAACAGGAGTGTTTGAACCCTCCTTCCCTCACCCCCACACTCCCAAAGTGATATAGACAGGTAGCCTCTAAAAGAAAAAACAGAAAATTATAACGAAAAAATTAAACTGATGTTGATGTTTATTTTTCTCTATGTTCTTGTTTTCTAATTTTTCTAATAGAAACTGAATTTAACATGGCTACAGAGAAATAAAAGCGTTTACTGTTCCTCTCTCAACACTTAGAGGATCAATATGAAAGAAAAACAAAATTCAGAAACTTAGAACTAAGCAGCAATGAGTTCTGCCTGTGTTGAGCTTGTTAGAGGATCAAATCAGGGCCTTAGCACCTGGACCAATGAATGCTAGTTAGCAGAATCATTATAGGTTTACATAGTATCTACCTTTTAGTTTTAAGTGGAAAAATGGAAACTTATTTTTTCCCAAATTTCTATAAGTCAGGGAATAATTTCCCTTGTAAGAACATTAGTTTTGTTTTCTTAAAACTACTCTAGTGAGGCATCTATATCTATTTTCTTCCAAAGCTTCATTTTCTAGCTCTAGCACAGTGGTGAGCAACCTGCGGCCCGTCAGGGTAATCCGCTGGTGGGCCACGAGACAGTTTGTTTATATTGACAGTCCGCAAGCATGGCAGCCCACAGCTCCCAGTGGCCGCGGTTGCTGTTCCCGGCCAATGGGAGCTGCGGGAAGTGGCGGCCAGCATGTCCCTGCGGGCCGCACCGCTTCCTGCAGCTCCCATTGGCCGGGAACGGCGAACCACGGCCACTGGGAGCTGCGGGCAGTCAATGTAAACAAACTGTCTTGCAGCCCGTGGGCCGCAGATTTCCCACCACTGCTCTAGCACATGAAAATAGAAATTAAAAACTACTACAATTACTACACCTGCGTACATGGTCACTACTAGGAACCAGGCAGACTACACTCCATTCCCCTCATTTGCCCCTCACCATAAGCACCGATCTTTCGCCCACCATTAAACAGCTGTTGATAAGTATGGTTACGAAGAGAACAGTATCTACTTATTCCCCATCCTACCATCCTCTCCCCTCTGCAGACACACAACATTTTTAAATAATCATAAATTATAGTACGAATACTTTGTTCAAAGATCTCCTCTCATCCTGTGTACTCCCAAGCAAGAGCAGATGAGTCTTTCAGACTGACACTGCTCAAACATAATCATCAAAGGGAAGAGTGTTATTGGCGGAGGATCTCCAACTTTAATTTACTTTCTTCATCAGGCCTACGGAGCTAAAAACTGTTGACCTCTAGTGTATTGCACAAGACCAGTTGCTTCTCCTGGCTTTTGCCTTGGGTTGATTGTGGAATGGCTAGCTCAAAGGGAGTGCAATGGTAATTGGGGTGAAGGAAGGTTCTTTAGCTTCTCTTTTTAAAAATCATTTGTACTGAGCTTTGTATGCATGCACTGAGATTTTTTGTTTTAACTAGGACACACACATACACGTGCACACACACATATGATCAACAAGCTGGACTCATAAGACTATGTATGCAGTGTTTTTGTAGATGTATCAGTCCCAGGATATTAGAGAGATGAGTTGGGTGAGGTAATATCTTTTATTGGACCAGCTTCTGTTGGTGAGAGAGACAAGCTTTCTTGCTTACCTAAGACTATGGTTAGCTATAGTTTTATGATCATCAGTTGGGTGAAGATCCACCCATTTCAGAAAACAGCTTATGAAAAAATTGATCAACAAGGTCAGCAACAGTATTCCCAACCCAAGATGAGGAGACACTAAAAACTGCTGCAGCCAAGGATCTGGACCATGGCCTCTGTTGCTGTCTCAGAAGAGGAACATTCATGAAATCACCATTTTAAATTAATTCACAAATACCCATGGGGAAATGCAGGGTTTATTACCTTGAGACTGTAAGCCTGGCAACTGAACAGCAATATACAAGATTCACCTTCTGAATAGTATGTACTGTAGACAGGATTGTTAGAATGAAGAAAGACTAAATGCAAAGCCAAGATTGCTGGTGAGATCTATCAGCTACTTATTAGCATGAGATTTAGAAAGCCACATGACAAAAGGGATAAAACAGCAGAAAACAATCCAGAATGCTGTACTTCAAAGAAAGCAACATAAAAATATCAATGCTATCTGTTAATACCAGCTAAACATTTGTAAATGCAGAACTGTGGAAACACTGATCTAAAAAGCAAGCAAAAGTACTGATCTACTTCACAGCGCTTCATGTTCTGACTACCTCGTATTAGCTTTAAAGCTATAACTCATCTTCATCCTCATCCATTCAAAACTATGATCCAACATTTTACTGAAGGCTTCCCCTTAATATTCCAAGAAACCTTAATATTCCCCTTAATATTCCAAGAAATTTTAATATTAAAATTCTTAATATTCCAAGAAACCTGCAAGGAGGCTATTAATGTAATGCAGTGTGGAAAAGCAGTTGACTGAAACAGTGTCACGATACTTAAAGTATGGTGGAAACTTCTTCCAAGAATTCCTATATAAGTTATCTTTGATGTTTACAGTAGACTTGCAGTTCCATCTCTCAGTTAGCAAACTTCTGTGTATATCTACTAAAGGGGTGGGGAGGTGGGGGAGGGGGAGGAGTATCTGTCTTTGCCTCAGGATAAATGAGAATGATTTCAATTGTCTGTTCTTGACTGTCTAGTAAAATAGGATCCTGCTGAAGACCAAGTTCCTGGCAAGATGCAAGAGTAGGGAGACCTTTGAGTATAACTCTAAACTTCATTAGAAAGTTAATTAAAATACTGATCCATAAAAGAATGTCTGCAGTAGAAGGTTAGGACACAGCATCTCTGGGGCTGCAAATTCACTTGTGGAACACCTGAACTCCATAGGCAACATGGTTGTATGATGATAAGTCACATGATATAGGGCCCTAAAGGTCAATGGGCCAGGGTCATTTGAAAACTAAGTTGGGAACAGATCAGTGATGATGCTCATGTTCAGAGGGATGCAACACAGAAAAGATATAAATGTGTAGTTAGTATCCATGTTTATAAGCCATTTCTACTGTAACTTCTTTAACTATTAGCTTTCAGAAATATCTTCAACACAAGTTATTTGCCATGGGCCAGATTTAGGGGCAGGCGACCCAGGCAACCACCTGGGATGCCAGGTTCGGGGGGTGCTGGGCTCGGGGTGCTGTTTTTGTTGTTAGCAACAAAAGGGAAAATGGAACATTTGAAGTAAAATGTTTCAGGTATTCCATATGAGGATTCATTTATCACTAACCTCCTAGAATGTTCTGGACCTTTGTAGAATCTCATGGACCCTTCCAGACTTTCTGAGAACTACACTTTCCTCAAACCTCCTAGAATGTTGTCAGCCATACATTCGTGGGTATATAAAGAGCAGGGCACTGCCAGTCAGTCAGTCAGTGAGAGATAAGAATGAAGTGAAGTGAAGTGAGACTTGAAGAGTGTAAGTAGCGACTAATAAAGGACATATTTAATGAGACACCAGAGATATCTATCAAACCCCTATCTATACAGTTATTCTTAAAATTAAAATGTTTCTGTAATTTTAGAGGAAACAAATTATTTGTTATTTGCTTATATATGACATGAATAAATACAGATGTACAGGTTCTAGTGTGCAAATTTATCATCTTATATGACAGGAATAAAGCATGCATGCAAATTGTGCATCAAAGTCATGAAATGGGCTACAAATGCAATAAAAATACGGTATTCAAAAGTTTAGCAAAGGGAGAGGAGGCGCCAAAGATGCTCCTCACCTGGTGCGCCATTTTGTGTATTTGCCAATAATTTCACAGGAAGAGCCTCCTGTTCAAAGCGTCAGATTCAGAAACAAATATATTGCCCTACACATTTAAACCTTGCAACACTATGCTGCTGAAATACAATGCAATATAAACAGTTATCAAAGATTTATAATAGCAGATGAAGATTATACATTGCCACTGTGAAGTCAATGAAACCAAAAATTAGCACTTAAGTTGGCAGATTTGTGCAGACCACCAGAACAGAGTGATCTCTACTGTATTCTGCCTTTTTTCTTTTGTAGGCATAGCCAAATGAAGGAATGTTTTTCCTCAGCTTTAGCCAGCTAAGCCCCAAATAGTCATTGGTTAAACCCATATATAGGACTCTGTACTGGTGTTTGCATTATGTGCATTGCTCTAGATGGCTAGAAAAGATTAATTTTTCTAGTCATTTTGTTACAGGGTCCCCTTAAGTAACTGTAACTAGCATATTGTAAAGAATAAAATGTTGAAACTGCAGGGTCCAAATTGCTAAAATCCAACAAATGGATGACGAGGAAGTGCAGCATGTATTTACAGTGTTGCTTAGGCCAAGAGAATTGGCAACATTCTAAAATACATGGAGCCCAACAATGCAATATATCCAATCAATATTTATTGCAACCTTCTGTAGAAGCAATTTCCATTTTGGTGTGTTCTCTCAGACATGATGTTCTGAAACAGTTAAGTAACATAAAAAATACAGGTTCTGGGTTATCTGTCACAGATGAAAATACAGAGTTTATGCAGCATTACATAATCCACTCATTGGTTTATGGACCCATGGTCCCCTTGGGAGTGTCACAAATCCACATGGTCCTAGAGTGATAGGTTTTACATTTACATATTTGAATGAGCTAAAGAGTTTATTAAACCAAAAAGCCACGTTAAAAAAAAAGCAAGTTATTTTGGCTACACACCTAAAGAAGTTCAAGAGCATCTATTGTTCCAGTAAAGGTCAGCTATGGCACCTATTTCAAACAATAAATTATAAAGATATTAAGGACTCCTAAATCCATCCTTTTTGGGGGGTCTGTTATCATAAGTACAGAACAAATGCAGATCTGTACTTGAGGATGGCAGAATAGAAGTGGAACAGTAACAGTCAGGCATAGAGGCTGATAGCTGAATTCCGCCCAATAAAATACTGGTTTTGTGATATAGCTCAATGTCTCATGAGGACACAGTTGAGTACCCCACATTCTTTTCACTAGTCCAGATTCAGATATCCATACCATGAATACATTCTCCTATCCTCTACACAGCTTCACTGACCAACCTATTTTAAACGATCATTACAGCCAGTCTAGAATTCCTGAGTGATCTCCTCCTCCCTCCTACTTCAGCTATGCATTATTTTAATAGTAGAATTAGTCCTAGTAACCATTAGTAATAGGCAAACTTCAAAATGTTCACAAATTTGCTTCAGATAAGCATCCAAAAGTGGAAGAGATTTTATGCAAAAGTTTTTGAGAGCCCCCACTGGTCACAAAACCCTCTCACCCAATGGTAACCCCACTGTCCTTTTGGCAAACATGACTGAAGGACTCTCTTTCTCCCCCATCTTCTGATGGATCTCCTCTTCAGCTAACAGTTTGTGGCCTGCACTGCCCCACACATGCCAAAATGATACAAAAACACACCTCCAGTTTTCACGAAGCGTGGCTCACTCATCTATCAGGAACATGTAGGATTTCTTTATGGAATTTTGGAATGTGGGATACTTAACCAGACCCTTTGGAACCTACAAAATGCATTAGTCTCAGAGGTGGGAGACATCAGGTCATTTTTTAGTTTAGACAAACCCATCCTTAGTCATCAGTCCATAGCAATACTAAGTTATCTTTAACTATTTTAGTTGATATCCTAAGCCTGTAATGCAGCCTTGGGCATACACAATCACTCACTTTATGCACAAAGGAATACTACTACAAAAAGGATGTATAAGTAGTTCAGTGTGTTTATACATATCAATACCTACAGATGTAAATACATACAAGCATATGTGTATTTATGTGGCACCCATCATCATGGTATTTAAGTGCAATATATGTGGTGAGTATGATTCTCACACACACACACACACACACACACACACACACACACACAAATACAAAGAGCTTAAACATAATTTAATTATATTTGCACTTTTATAGGACTTTCCATAGATGGTCTTGAAATAATCTATACAACGTCACTGTGATGGAGAAAAGTATTATCTCTATTTTATAGACAGGGGAATGGAAGCACACACATTATATAATTCAGTTGAAGGGACACACAAAATCTGTGACAGAACTAGAAAGAAAAGCCCAGACCTCCCAGTTTCCAGTCCTGGGCTTCAGGTACTAGACAAGTCTTCGACTCTTATTTTTTGTGTATCTTCTTCCATTCTTGATTGTAATATTCAAGGGGGAAATCTTTTAAGTACAGAGAATAAGCAATTTATTAAGTGTAATGAAGTTACTTGTGCTTTAAAAAAAAAAAAAAAAAAACACTCACCTCACACAGAATAAGACCTATAATTGATGAGACACTGAAATGGGAAAACAGTTCACATATATCAGGTAGATGACTATATCCACCAGTCTACTGTAGAGTTTTAAATCCCAGGTTTTTTTAAAAGGCCATTCATAAAACTATATTAGAGGTGTCTGTCTTCTATTAATGTTATGTCCTGTGACATCCAGTCAGTGAAAGATAAAAGATATGGCATTAACTTTTAGCAGAGGAATGAAATGAACATGTTGCGTGGTACAAGGTGACCCAGCCTAGCTTAACTGAGTACCAAACTATAATAAAATAAAACCTATGATCTTTATACTGGAAAAAGAATAAAAACTGCAAAGACCAATTTAAATGAATCATGCATATTTGTAACATGCAGCTGAGTCCTCTGCAACTACATGATCCTTGCAAGAGCATCAATATTGACAGGGTGAACTGAGTCCTGGTGAGATCAGCTCTCCCCGAAACTTCATCCTCCTGCTAATACTCATTTTCTCTATAACAAAACCCAACATAAAAGTCCCAAACTTAAGCATCATTGTATGCACAAAGTAAAACCCTATGAAATCAAAACTGATACACAAGTCTGCTTTCCTCAGAAATAGCTGCTTTCTAATTATTTTAAGAAACTGATAGTTTTAATACCTATTCACAGCACATCTGAAAAAGTGCCAATGAAGTTAAATGAGGCACTTCAGATTTTTCATTCTCCTTTGGGTGAGATATTGAGGCTATCTAAACATCTTTGAGAGTTACCGGTAGTTACTTACTCACTCATTTACTGCTCACAGCCTCTGCTTTAGCACTTCAGAGAGTTCAATTTCATCTGAGACAAACACTTCCCATTTTAAATATGGGGAAGTTCAGTAACACTCTATTGAAGGAATGAAGAGCTACTTTAAACAAATTCAAAAAAAGTATACTGTAAATTTATTCAAGCTGCAAAAATAAATTTACAGGAAAAGCTGCAAAAAACAGTTGAAACACTAACATTTTTCAAAACATTATGCACACATTAACATAGGTGAACACATACAGCAGGGCATAGGGAATGCATTAAGCCTACCAATTGCAAAAGGAACAACTCTACAGTAACCCCGAAGTGAGTTCTGGATATTACCTTGCATTGTTTGCAATGTGACATCGAAATGTCACAACTGTCATCGTGGGTTGATGCAATACGACAATGTAATCATTACCTCAATGCCAGGACATTAGGATTGTTTGATGCTGGAACTTTACTCAATAGAATGGATCCAATTCAACTAGTCAAATCTGGGTACCAGAACAGAATTTTGCCCAATATTTACCTTTCCTCTACCCCCACCCCTGACTTGGAGGTAGGAGGAGCTAAAGATTTTTCTTCCCCCTTTTCTTCATCCTCATCCTTTCTGGTTGTTGGGACAGAGTGTTTTTCCTCTCACCCTCCTTGCCATTTTCTGAATATTTGAAAAAATGCTGTGCGTATCTAGACACATGAGACACCACTAGGATCAATGCCTCCCTAGCTCTGTGAGACACAAGCAGAGAAAGAGGCTCTGAAATCAAACCCCAAAACTTCACAGGTACCATGGCTCCCTAGAGTGACTTACTGAGTACCCTGGGTATAGAACCAAAACGGGGTCTTAGACCATTTAAAAAATAATAATAATAAGGTGGGCGCCCACCAGGAGTACTTTAACTTCTACTTCTCTTCATCACTCAGACACTGATTGGTACGTTTACAAAGCAATGCAGAGAAACTTAACCATGTAGCTTATTGGACCAGATTCTGATCCCAGTTACACCAGTGTAAATCCAGAATAACTCCATCAACCTCCATCTGATTTCCTGATTAGAATCTGCCTTACTGGGCCAGAGCCTCAGTTGTAAATTAGTACAGCTGCACTGACTATGGATCTACACCAATTGGGGATCTGGCCCTTTGACTTTAAATGTCATCTCAGCATCTATACCGTGCTGACAGCATTCTATTAGAAGTTGTACAATTCCAATGTGTCACAATGGACATACCCAGCATATATGGCAACATGCAGTCCAGGCACTTCAGAACTGGTTGAAGTGGGTCACAAAGCTAAAAAACAAAACACACACTACTTTGAAAATATACCCCTACAATATCTAGAGATGGTACCAAGACTTCAGTGATAAGCAGTTTCTTAACTACTCCACCCAGATCCATGCCAGCAAAACAGGCTGAAAAAACATATTTGAAGGGAAAACCAGTATCTTTGTATAATAAAATGGTAATAAAATCTTTACCAATTATCCTAGTATTTTCTCAAAATAGGCACACTCTCTTTCATGCCTTAATTTTATGTTTTTCTTTGCCCCATGTTAAAGCACCAACATAATTATCCCCTATAAGGTTGAGTGAGGTCGTGATTATTTAGCTTTTTTTTTTATTTGTGGAATTTAGGCGAGACTGTTCCAAGCTGTTTATCAAAGTAATGGCTTGATTGGCTTTAGCATTTTTCGTAATTGTTAAAAAAAAAAAAAAAAGTTTTCTAACAAACGGAGGGAGAAGGAGGTTAAATACTTTAATTACTCATTTGCAAAAAAAATTCTATTTGAACATGCACGCAATGTAAAGTGGCTCCTAATTTTGGAGCCAATTCTCAGGATTTAATGACACTGCTGTGTAACTGAAAATGTAAACTATGGCTATATGGTATTAAGGCATATTCTTTGTCAACTTAATAACATATTACAAGTAGTATTTATAATGTTTTACTTCTCTTTTGGAGTTTTAAATGTGGGTTTATCATAAAAATGCTGATCACTTTCATCACATAGTGCCTCATCTTGATGTGAAAGATTTTCTAGAGGTTTGTAATATTTACCTAGAGACATTATATAGGACTACTCACATGAGTGCACCCTGATTCAGGACAGAATCCTGATTTCGAAAAGCACTTAAGCAGATTCTTAAAGTATGTACGTAAGTGCTTTCCTGAATGGGAGCCTTAGTGTATACTATTAAAAAGTAACATGAATGTATCTAAGCAGCTCCAAACTGCTACTGAAAAGATATCTTGGCACTTTGGGAGGAGGGGGAAGACAATTTAAACCTCTCATTTTTTCTCAACCCCCCTTTTTCTTAACTATCCTTGCACTTAATATATATATATTTATATCACTTCAAAATAAGAAAACTTTTTTCACTCTCCCTTCTGCTTCCAGAATTTGTCTGCCACCACCATGTAGTATAGTGAACAGAATCTTGGTTATTCAGTGAGGAGAACTGATAATCAGACATGACATCAGAAAAGCTCAAATGGTCAATCAAGATGTCTGGTGTGATAATCTGTGACTATGCCGGAGATTTTCAAAGGCACAAACAGCAGTTAGGTGTCTCACTCCACAGGTAGGCACCTATATGCCATTTGTGCCTCTGAAAATCTCCTCCATAGCAATTTTCTAATAATACATAACAGAAAATGCTTTTTCTTCTTGTTGCTGCATGGTAGGATTAAAAAGAACCACCAAATAGGTGTTTACAGATTACCATATGAAGTATCAGATAAAGTCCTGTTGGATTTCATAGGGATGGCATCAATATGGTTCCATAGACATTTCTCTAAGAATTTAAGAGAATGGTCTCTTTTTTTAATAGATTTGTTGAATCAGTCAATAGAATTTAATAGAGAATTCTCTCTCTGCTACAGAATTCTATTAATGGATGGTTTAAAAAAAAATCTGTAAAAATAATTTTGTTCTCCATTAAATTCTAGAGAGTTTTCCATAAGGAAAATGGGGGTGGAGATGATATATGCCTAATTGTTCCTAGATGGTCTCTTATCCTATTTCAGCTCATTAACTAAAATGGTGGCAATAATGACTATTACCTCTTAACATTAACATTGTTTTGCTGATTCATGGATCTCAGACTGCTTTAAAAATTGTTCAATATCAGCCCTATTTTGCAGATGTGGAAACTGAGGCACAGAAAGGTTTAGTGACTTGCACAATATTCCTCATAACAGAACCAGGAATAGAAACCCAATCTGACACCATAGCAGTTGGCCCACAGTACCTTTCAGATTGACTGTGGCAGATATCAGGTGACCCACCTATCAATAATTGTCAGCCCTCACAACTCTCATTAAACATACTTAGTCTCTCACCCAACTCCTGGACTACGTCTAGCTATATGTTTGTACAGCGCCTAGCACAAAAATTCTAATAGATAAGAATATTCAAAGTCCGTTATTCTGCTTTCTTTTTTAAAATCTATATTCCTTTCTCACAGGCAGACAGCAGTTTTTGAGGTGGATTAGCTTTCAGATTTAGTTACTGTATATAAACCTCCCCACACAGAATGATTCCATGAAGCTTGTGTTTTTACTCAGGCACGTTTCATGTTTGTAATTATTCCTCTTTGAAATATTCCTAATTGCAGCCTTCAGCAGTTCACTCATCCTTTAAGAAAAAAATCGGAATGTATTGAAAATGATAACTTTGGCTGAAAATGCTTTTTCTATTCTATAGAACTTAACTGAGAATTATATCACTTCTATAGAATGGTTTTAAAAAGCTACTGAAAAGATATCACTTCCTGTTAAATTCTACTGGTTAAGAGTAATTTCCATAGAATCCTATTGGTTTCATCCCTATTAAATTCACTAGCATATTTTTGTTTGCTAATTACTAACATTTGGCTTTTCCATAAAGAAAGTTCCCCCTGGATCTACTTTAATGGCCAGTCTGTTCTAATGTTCAGTTAATGCCTTCTTCATTTGTACTGAATACTTTTGTATCATGTACACAGTCTCTGTAAACTTCAGAAATTAAACATCTCCTTATTTTGTACTATGTTACATTCCCATGTAGTGCCCCAAACTGCAGTCTTTACACAGTGCTTCTGGATCAGGGCCTAAAAATCACCTTTTCCCTAATGATCACAAACCTAATTTTCCTAATCTCTCCTTATAGTTATGCCCCCTGAAGCCCAACATTGCTGCTCTCTCCTGTACTTATTTCATTTTCCCAATATTCTTCCACTAATGCTGTGCTCAGAAATAGTCCCAGTTTTACCATAATTATATCATCACATAGATCAGTTCAGCTATTTGTCTTGTATGGAGGCTTTTTATCATGACAGGCAAATTTTTCATATCGACAACTACAGTGTGTTACATATATTTGAAAGAAGTTGTGTGGGTTATTATTATTAGGACTTTATGTTAAGCTTTTACCATTTTGTAATGTTACTGATCAGTAACCATGAGATCATGAAAAGACTTTCTTTAAACCTACAGACACATTCAGTGATAAAATATTCTCACAGTTTCAGAACCTATGAAACATGGCAATGCGTGTTAAAATTTGCTGTCTGACTGACTTCTATGAGTACTATATGCTACACATAAGCTACTATTAAGATTCTTAAAGGGATGTTAAATGCTACACAAACTTCCCGTGTAAAGTTTGTAACTATTAATGTATCAGATTTTCTACTTTAGTGATTATTCAGCTGGTATTATTTCTTAATGGATTCTTTTTTAAAGAACTAGATTGTGATTAATTGCAGTCCATGATTATGTACATGAAAAGGATTGGTTTGAACCTTTGCCCTAGACATACACAAGGGTAAAAGGGAAGATACAAAGGTTATGGCTTAATAGTTTTACTTAAATAAACTGTGACATCTCTTAATAGACCCAAACAATCCTATTTTTTGTGTTCATTACATACATTTTTCACTGCCTAATGTGAGAAGCGATTCATGTACAATGAAATGGGCCAGTCAAACAGGTATCTGAGTTGGAATGTATTTATCTTATTTCATCAATTGGAAAATGCTTAGTTTGTTCTCAAAACCATTTTTTAAATATTACAGTCTCCATTTACATGTTTGTTTGTTTTTAGTGTCCTAAAACTTCAATATAGTGTACAATTTAAGTTGGAGCAATACATACACCAGTATTAAACAGAATATTGTATTAGGCATCGTATCTGCTATTAAGGTTGAATACCAGCTTTTATCATAACTCCCTTTTTCAGGTGCTGAAATTTTACCTGGTTTGTGTATGCCCAAAGGTGAGCTTTCCTGAACATTTCAGCAAAATCCCAGCTACTGTTTTTGAGTTTTGTTTGCTGGGATGATGGTTGGGAAAAAGGAGGGAAGAATGGGGGGGGGGGGAAAATATACCCTGGCTACATTTCCCTCCACATATTCCTATCAGAAGTACTCTGTGTCACTAACTCAGCATCTGAAGGAGTCTGAGTCAAATATGGCTCATTTTTTAGATCTCTGAAAGAACAAGGAATTGGCATGGGAGTTATTTTTCAAAACTCTTTTATGCGTGCACAATAGGGCTATTTCAAGAATCTCAAACTAACCCTTGGACACTGGAATCTGAAAACAATGGTTTTATTCTCACTTTCTGATTATTCTGTTTTAGGTCCTGTTCAGCTGTGACTATCTGGGAGCTCTTCAGCTGAACTTTGAAAGGACTTTAACTAACTATACAAAGTTTTTAATATGCCTAGGATCTGGTAAAACATCATCCAAATGGTATGGACGGGCTTTAATATGACTTTGCACTTAACAAAATAGTAGGTTAGGCCTCAACACTCTTTTTGAGGCAAGAAAATATTATTCCCATTTGAAGCCTAGGATAAATGAAACTCAGAGAAGTTAAGTGACATATCCAAGAGCCCACACATTTGTCTGTCTGTTAGGTCCATGCCTTATCCAGTAGGTGCCTCACAGGAACAATCACAATCTCTTTTTCTTTCAATTTCTCCATCTGCAAAATAGGGATAATATTTACCCACCTTTGCAAAACCCCAAAATGTTTACAAATAGAAGTAGTTTTAAGATTATGAACACTTAAATTTGAATGACCCAGATTTTGATATTGTCCTGAGTTTTTTAGTTGTTTGCAGTGTTGGTATAGTCATACTGGTGCAAGGATCTGAGAGACAAGGTAGCTAAATACAAATTTAGCTCAGACATTCTGCTTCCATCCCCAGACCTGAAGAAGAGCTGTGTGTAGCTCAAGAGCCTGTACCTTCCACCAACAGATGTTGGTGCAATAAAAGATATTACCTCACTACCTTGTCTTTGAGTTTCTTAGCCACATTATGAAAATGATTGAATTTGTTTTAAATGGAGCACAGCTATGGGTGTCATTTGTACAATTTAATCAATGATCTACCTATTTAGTATCACAGGGTTTCAGTGTCATTGTCCAACATCAATGAAAATGTTCAGCTCTTTGGAACCCCAGAAGAGCAGAGTTCAATTAGTCTTATTTCATCACAGTAGGAATGTTAAGAAAATAACTAAGCTCACCGTGTTTATATGTCAGAATTTGAAACACTTTGACAATTCAAGCTTCATTTTATTATAGCACAGGTAGAGTCTCTTCTCTTCTAGGAACAGGATTAAAAATGAACATAGCTGATAAAAAGAGGTGTAGCTCATTTTAACACTGTGTCTCAATGGCTGTGAAGTTATATTAGGGCAAATATTCATTCTTGTTATCCAATGGGAGATTTAATCCCTGACAGAAGCAGAGAGTAAATCCATGCCAAAAATGAGTGGAAGTTTTGGTTTTCTTTTGAGTATTTTTATTTAAGATGCACCCACAGTGATTTTCTAATTAACATAGAAGGTTACAAAACTTATGGGAGGGAGAAATCACACCACTCAAGAGCTGTGCCAAACCCAGCAAGGCTTTATTTGCAATACAAACTAAACCATGCATGCAGGGTGCTGGAAGTAAACCAACTCCTGCAGTTTTGACTGGAGGACCATATTTAATGAATCACAATTCCCCATTAGAAACCCCTAACAAGTACCAATGACTCCCCATAACTACTGAGCTCCCCACACCTTTAAAAACCAGGAGGGGGAGGGGGAGGGAATTCCTTGCTGTCCAATGGGGAAGTGGAGGCCATCCTTCCCAGAACAGAGCTGAAGGAAGGTAAGGACCATCTACGTATGGGATGTCAAGCTTTTAAGATACATGAAAGAAGACTGGCCAATTTCACAGCTCTGAGAGCCCCCTTGGCCTATACTTATGAACATTTTGCAATAAAAGCCTGAAGTCTGTTCCCTCCCACCTCCTCCTTTGTCTGTCTTGCAAATTTAGATTGTAAACTCTTCAGGCAAGAACTCTCTCTCATTACATGTTTGTACAGAACCCAATCTCTGTTAGTCCTCTAGGTGCTACTATAAATCAAACAACAAAAATAATTAATAATAAAGTCTGCCTCAGATCTGCACCTCACATCCATGTATAAGTTCAAGTGAACTCAAAGCAAATAGTTCACACAACTCTAAATCACGTCCACTGGTGAAATATGAGCTTTCCCACACACACACTTTCTCTCACTATTACAAGTCATTTTTCCAGAGCAAAACACATTTTAAATAAATAAAACGCAACTTACAAACACTGATATTGTTAGGAAATTATGAAGATGCACATTTAGAGAACTGAACACAGGGTCCAGGAGCCAAGTACTCGTGGGTTCTAATTCCAGTTCCGACACAGAATCCTCCTGTGGCCTTAGAAAATCCACTTTGGCCCTGACTGACATGAGTACTCCTATGGACATGTTTAGAGCTAAGCAGGTGCACAACTCTTGGCAGGATTGGGGCTTTAATCCCTGTGCCTCTGGTCCCCAGGTGTATGACGAGGATAACAACACTTACCTACTTTTAAGGATGTTCCAAGGATTAATGTCTGCCAAGCTCCAATCCTGCAATTGATAACACACGGACAGACTGCTGTGCCCTATCAATTGCAGGATCTGGGCCCATACAAGTGCTAACTATTCAAAAATGCTATCTCATTAAATGTTAACACACCACATTTGTTTAATGATCATATGTTCCACAGCCTTCAGTACCAGGCATAATATGAGAGATGCATTCAAAATAAAAGTGCAATGGGGGTGTAAATTAATATATACAAATACACGCACACACAGTTCTAGAACTCACAGCTATGCAGCGGGGAGAGAGAGACAAAGAGTGTGCTGCACTTTCTAGCTCTCTGCAGACTTTTGTCTGAAAGCTCCTTTGGAGAAGAAGCAAGAAAAATTACCTGAAGGCGCAATTTTGAGCAACTGAATTAAAATAAAAAAGTAAGCCAAGTCACACCTCTTGGTCTCCTGAAAATCCCACGAAAACTTTTTGACTGATGTCATCAAATTCAAATAATTCACCTGACGTCACACTGGAGAAGCCAACCATGAACACCTCACAAATTATTATTTTGATCCAATTGTTAAGAGAGAGAATTACAGCAAAAACGGCACTTTCCACCGCTATTAAAGCAGTGACCCTGGCAGCACTCTTTTGTGCTGGACTTTTTAGATCATCAAGCCTATTAATCAGATGGCAGTTCAAACTGATGTGCTTCTAACAGCTGACCCTGGCTAGTGATTTAATTACTTGTATTAAATGGTAATTAAGACTTTCCACATTCAAGTTTAATTTTAAAAAATTAAGTGTAAAATGCAGTTGTCTAATAAAGAGTTGTATTCTTTACTGTGCTTCAGCATAGACACCGAGGATGCAGCAATTTACTATTGACAAGCACTAAAGGAGCAGGTCATTTCACAAGTATAGTGTGGACAAAGGTGAACCGGGCAACTGATGAAATCTGTGGCCAAGGCGAAATAGCAATCTCTGAGCCAAATGGTAATAAAGTTACTGAAATGAAGCAATGTAACTTCTAAAGTGAACTGTCATAAGCAGGATACAGGCTTCAAAGTGGCTTGTCTAAAGTAATTAAAACATTGTTCCTTAAGAACCAATCAAAATGGCTAACCCCACCACTGACTATGTATGTAGGCTGAATCAAACAGCAAAGATAAAAACAAGTAAGAAAGTCAGCAGTGGCAACTGTAACTAATCTTCTATAAAATGGACGTACATGCATCATAAGAGCAGAACTATTTGCTGAAGTAAAATTTCTTTTACTACTGTTTCCTGGTTCAGCATTACTACTCCACCTTGATGAGGGTTTTATAACGTAGATGAATCAGTACAAACTGAGTTATTCAAGTCATTTTCCACCCCCCCCCCCAATATCTATTAATGGCATTGATAATTTAATAATTGGGAAGGCATCATTGTCTAGAGGATAGGCACTAGACTAGGAGTAAGGAGATTTGAGTTCTGTTCCCTGCTCTGCTACTAACCTGCTGTGTGACCTTGCACAAGTCACTTCACCTCTCTGTATTTCTTTTTCCCCTAACTAACCTTTGTCTGTCTTGGCTATTTTGAGTGTAACCTCTTTGCAGCAGTATAGTCCAAGTGAACGGTCTCTCACTACATGTTTTTACAGTGCCTAGCACAATGGGGCAGCCATCTCAGTTGAGACTTGTAGATGCTATTGTAAACAAATAAATAATAAAAAAAAAATCAATTTTCTGAAAACATGCTTATCCAAATTTATTCAGTGTCCCTATAATATTCTAATATAAAAATGTGCAGCTTACACAAACATTTTAATATTAATATCTGGTGTGCAGTTTATGTGACTGATTTATTGATTTTCATAAAATTAAGAACACCTAGACTCATAGACTCATAGACTTTAAGGTCAGAAGGGACCAATATGGTCATCTAGTCTGACCTCCCGCATGATGCAGGCCACAAAAGCTGACTCACCCACAACAGAATCTTCCAGCCTGCGACCCCTGCCCTATGCTGCGGAGGAAGGCGAAAAACCTCCAGGGCCTCTGCCAATCTACCCTGGAGGAAAATTCCTTCCCGACCCCAAATATGGCGATCAGCAGAACCCCGAGCATACAGGCAAGATTCTACAGCCGGACCCTCATTTTACCCGCGATGGCCCGTTAATGCCTAATTGACTAAAATCACATTATCCCATCAAACCATTCCCTCCATAAACTTATCAAGCCTAATCTTGAAGCCAGAGAGGTCCTTCGCCCCCACCGTTTCCCTCGGAAGGCTGTTCCAAAATTTTACCCCTCTGACGGTTAGAAACCTTCGTCTAATTTCAAGCCTAAACTTCCCCACGGCCAGTTTATATCCATTCGTTCTCGTATCCACATTACTACTAAACTGAAATAATTCCTCTCCCTCCTTGGTATTAATCCCTCTGATATATTTAAAGAGAGCAATCATATCCCCCCTCAGCCTTCTTTTGGTTAGGCTAAACAAACCGAGCTCCTCGAGTCTCCTTTCATAGGAAAGGTTTTCCATTCCTCGGATCATCCTAGTGGCCCTTCTCTGTACCCGTTCCAGTTTGAGTTCATCCTTTTTAAACATAGGAGACCAGAACTGCACACAGTACTCCAAATGAGGTCTCACCAGCGCCTTGTATAACGGAAGCAGCACCTCCCTGTCCCTACTAGAAATACCTCGCCTAACGCATCCCAAGATCGCATTAGCTTTTTTCACAGCCACGTCACATTGCCGACTCATAGTCATCCTGCGATCAACCAGGACTCCGAGGTCCTTCTCCTCCTCCGTCACTTCCAACCTATGCGTCCCTAACTTATAACTAAAATTCTTGTTAGTCATCCCTAAATGCATCACCTTACACTTCCCACTATTAAATCTCATCCTATTATTGTTACTCCAATTTACAAGGTCATCCAAGTCTCCCTGCAAAATATCCCGATCCTTCTCCGAATTGGCAATACCTCCCAACTTTGTGTCATCCGCAAACTTTATCAGCCCACTCCTACATTTGGTTCCGAGGTCAGTAACGAATAGATTAAATAAAATCGGACCCAAAACCGAACCTTGAGGAACCCCACTGGTGACCTCCCTCCAACCCGACAGTTCCCCTTTCAGTACTACCCGCTGCAGTCTCCCCTTTAACCAGTTCTTTATCCACCTCTGGATTTTCATATCGATCCCCATCTTTTCTAATTTAACCAGTAATTCCTCGTGCGGCACAGTATCAAACGCTTTACTAAAATCTAGGTAAATTAGATCCACCGCATTTCCTTTATCTAGAAGGTCTGTTACTTTCTCAAAAAAGGAGATCAAGTTGGTTTGGCACGATCTTCCTTTCGTAAACCCATGTTGTAATTTGTCCCAATTGCCATTCACCTCAAGGTCCTTAACTACTTTTTCCTTCAAAATTTTTTCCAAGACCTTGCATACTACAGAAGTTAAACTAACAGGCCTGTAGTTACCCGGGTCACTTTTTATCCCCTTCTTGAAAATAGGAACCACATTAGCTATTTTCCAGTCCATCGGTACCTCCCCCGAGTTTACAGATTTATTAAAAATTATTGCCAAGGGGCTTGCAATTTCTCGTGCCAGCTCCTTCAATATTCTAGGATGAAGATCATCCGGTCCACCCGATTTAGTCCCATTTAGCTGGTCAAGTTTGGCTTCCACCTCTGATACTTTAATGTCAATTGCCCCTCCTTTATTCCCCTCTGTCCCGCTCCCTCTATTCCTAAGCCCTTCATTAGCCTTATTAAACACCGATGCAAAATATTCATTTAGATATTGTGCCATGCTTAGATTGTCCTTAATCTCCACTCCATCTGCAAGCTTCAGTGGCCCCACTTCCTCTTTCTTTGTTTTCTTCCTATTTATATGGCTATAAAACCTCTTACTATTGGATTTAATTCCCCTCGCGAGGTCCAACTCTACACGGCTTTACCTGTAACACATCTCTTAAAAACACTAACAATGGAATTATCCACCAATACTTAAATCATTTGTCTAAAAGGAGACACAAGGAAGTCGATCTTCCTTTAAGGCTGATCCAAAGCATTTAAGCATGTACTTAACTTTAAGGACATGAGTAGTCTCATTGAAGCCCTTCAAGTTAGATATGTGCTTAAATAGCTTGCTGAATTTGGACCTTACAGAACAGCTGAGCTCAATGTTCATGGATGTTATGCAAAATATTTATTATTGGACAATATCATTTAAAAAAAAAAAAACATTTTAGCTGCTTATATCACACACAAGTTATCAACTATAGAAACAGGCCACGAAATATTTTAGTCTTTTAAATGCAAAAGAAGAAGAAAACATATTTAAAAGTACAAAATGTTTCCCTCACAAAGAATAACATCTTTGAATATAATATTATTTCCTTTATATTTAGGTGATAAAACTGTAAATCTCTCTTTACACTAAATGCCCTCCCTAAACACATACAAACACAATATGTGAATAAGACCTATGAATTATCATTTATGTGGAATGTAAAGGATTTTTTCAAATACATGCATTTAAAATCACATTTGGAACCATTTACCCTTAGCGAAAACCAAAACACACATCCCTCTCAGTTGAATGAAGCAATATTACAAGCATTGGAAAAAAATTAGGTTTGCTATCCAGTTGTGTTTTGTATAAATTTAATCTGTATTTTCAAGTAATATCCAACTCAGCTAAAGAAAGGACATATGAACAGTAATTAGAAACCAGTAATATATTTATACACAGAAGTAAACAGTAACTGAATTTTGAAGCTGTATTTACTTAGACTTAAGTGAGGAAGAAAAATTAGTAAAAGATCATCAAGATTTGGTTACTAAGGTCACAAACTATAATGAAATGCCACATTGAGAGACACCAATCTTCCATATTTTAACAAAATATAATTTAACAATGAAATGAATTAACCTTTAGCTCATGCATTTTATTTCGGTGGTTTTTGTTTTGTTTTTTTGAAAGCATATTAGACCATCCCCAAATTAGAAATTATTCTGAAAGCAGTGACAGAAAAGCAGAGTTAATTTTCATGCTAACCAACAATGGAAGCCTTACACACATTTATTTTGGTGGTGGTCCAACTCTTGTAAATCACTGCAGGTAGAATTGCATGCCCTGAAGAATGGGAAATGAGTCTATCCAGAATTAAGTACTATTTCTAGAATTATATGCCATGAGTGATGGTGGGCTAATGGCCCCAGCTAGATCACATGGTTTCTATTCTTCCTCTGAACAAACCTAAAAGCTAAGAAAAGAGAACGAGAACGACTGATGTCTTCCTTACTCCCACAAGTTTTTACAGTCCAAATTCAATCCTGAGGTACATTGTCAATTTTATTTTTCTTACATAAAACCTTATTCACCAGTGGGACTTGAAGACACTGGCAAGAGACACAATAATAAAATTGCATAGGGAATTTGGTATTGCACCACTTACCACTATTAGTAAATGACTACTTGCTTCATAGACTTTCTACTTATGCAAACCACTTCCCTGTCATGTAAAGCTAAAATGTTCACAACATCAGCCAGAAATAAACCATAAACAAAAAACCTCCAACAACTTGTTGTTTAATAAAGAAACATCCTAAATGAATCCCTCTTCTCCTGGAGTTTTGAAATTAAATCAGATTTATCCTTCTTGTATAGAAAAGGTTTCTAGTTTCTCTAAGATGAGAGTTCAGTTACCATGACTAATGTATGTTACTAGCTTTAAATTCTAATTGTGTTTAATACAGTTTCATGTTGCATCAAAGTACAAAATCAATACCATTTGTCCAGCATACAGGAAAAATGGAATCTATAAACTGCTCTTATTGAGTAATTAAACACCTATTATTGTCATGAGTAGTGAAACAATGAATTTGATAGATAAATTTTTGCAAGAAAATACTGCAGTGATTAATACCTCCCTACGTATTAAATAAAAATGACTGCCTTTTGTGCGGTAGTGCTGGCAGAAGAACAGAAATGAGAGAAGTAGTTGCCTGTGCCACAATAACAGGCTAACCTTGAACTGAACTCCTTTCCTCAAGAAATTAAATGCTGTAGCAGGACTTTAAATCCCTCCACTTAGAGCTCATTTGTGTTCCATGTAACCTGCAGTTCCTGAAGAGAACTCATTATCTTCCAAAGGAGAATCTTTTTATAATATCTTTACGAATGTGTATATTGTTTCTGCAAAAAGTATTTCATATCAGAAAAAGAGATAAAGAGTATTAACCGTGTAAACAAGGCAAAAAGACTTGTATCGTTAAGACACCATTTCTGCTTCCTGGGAATTCAAACACAGCGTACAGTGTTAGAGAAAAGAGAATGAGGTTAAAGAAAATGTACCTTTACAGCAAAATTTTAATCTGTTAGACTGATGCTAAAATGCCTTGGTCTTTCTGATGCTATATGCCTGTATTGCATGCACTCAGCCCCTCCCCCAATGCCCCTCCTGTAGCTTTGGCTTCCTATTTTTCTTTTCACTTAGAATAATGCACTAGGAACAACTATAGAGTACAAAAGATGAATCTATGGATTTGACACTTGTAAAGGGTAACCCTATTTCACAAAGTGAGATGGGACAAAAAAGAAAGAAAAAAGGCCACAGAAGCAATAACTGCTCACCGAATTACCATTAAATTGTAAGATTTACAAGCCAATGTACAGTAAGTGCATATCTAATGGAGTTTGTCCTCTAAAAGAATATTGAGCAGATCTTTGCAGCATAAAAACTATGCAGGTTATCTATTTTTCTTTACTTATTTTATATTATTTTATATTTGGAGAAACAAAAGACAAATCATGCACCTAAATCCAGCATTTTTATACATATTAAAACAATGTTACAAACCTATACTAAAAATAACGTATTATATGAGGAAAGGCTTTTGTTTTTTAGTTTAATCAAAACATATTCACATTCTTCAGAGAGGGTGAAAAAGAGGTTTAATCATAGCCAGTATTCCCTTCACAGGAATCTTGTAATAAAAACAGATCACATATTATAAATTTAGTTAAATGATATGATCTGGTGGAATTTAATGAAAGGTCTTTTTATTTTTGTAATGCACTTGATTAGAATTTGCAATGTCTTTTTGATAAGATATTTGAGCTAAGTTTCAGATCGTATTAATCATTAGAGCCTTAATCATCCATAACACTTACATTCAGATAATAGTGACAACATGAATAGGATTCAGGAAAGGCATTATTATTCGTGATCGATAGCATTTTGTCACCACTTTGATTGCTCTCATTCATATCAGCAAAACTGCTGAATGAGTTAACTTTAGAAAATAATATGGCAGCTCAAGCAATTATTTCAAACTTCTCATAAGAAATCAAATAGAAGCAACTGCTGGTATTTAATACCTATGTATACATCTGTTACAGAGTTCACAAACAGTACGCTATATTACCTTAGAATAAATAATCACATGCTGTATCAGGTGACTATAGAGTAACTCATGCCTCTAATAAAAATAACTATTTTAGATAGAAAAGGGAACTTTTGAAATGGGTAAAATAATCCAAAGAATAGCAAGGCAATCCTGCTACACTTCATTCTTCACTTGGATAAGTTTTATTTTTCGTAATTAAACTTCAACTTTCACATTTAAGTAGCAGAATCTAAGTTATTATCTTCTGATCTTAAAATAAATTAGGACCAGTTTGCAATTTTTTTCCATTATCTGAATTTTACAGGATTAACAAGCAACGCACAAGATCAGCAATGATAGCCTTGTTCTTTCAAACCTTAGTGAATCAAGTTCACTAAAGGTGAAGTAGTGGAATTATCAGTACAAGTATCTGTGTCATCAAAGCCTTCCGAGAAGTAGTATATGGAAATGCCTAAACAAATAGTAGCATAAAAGCTGTATATATAAGAAAGGGCACTCCCAACATTTTTCATTAGAACAATTCCAGTTTTTGTTTTATGATGTAGCATTATATTATGGGCAAAATACAAAATCCTGACTCTAAATTACCTTAAATGTGAATGGGTTAAAGCTACGCTACAGTGAACCAGAGAATTTCAAGAAGCTGATGAAGACCAGTTGACCACCTGATACTTTTTCAGCAGGGTGATAAAATTAAAGGATTGCTTTGATTTGCTTGAAGGATTACTTTCTATAGTTAATTGTTTAAAGTGCACAATCTTAACAAAAAGAGAAAAAATATCAAGTAGGTTAATGTAGAGTGAGCTAATTGCAAGCTGATTAAATTGTGCAAAGCAAGAGATATTTCTAGTGTTACATACCATCACAAGGGCTAGTCTTTTCCACCCTGCTGCTGCAGCAAACAAGCTGATTTGCTAACAAAGTGGTCAGCTCGGGCATTTGCACAGCATCTCAGTAGGTCCACAGGCGGCTGCTTCCCATGCTCAAGCTCCATTTTCCAATCTGATTACACGGCTCCTTATTCCAGCAGCCTTAAACCTTCATGGCAGTTTACCAACATTTTCATCACTTTTTCTTTTACAAAGCAAAAGAACTGATAAGCTCTCAGGTACCCAGGATTTCAGAGTCGATGGCTGGCAGGCAGCCAGCTTCCCTCACCACACAACTGATTCGGGCCACAATGCAAAAAGCACACTGAATTTACCAGACAGCACAAAACTATTAGAATTTTGCAATGTGTACAAGTCAGCAGGATGTTTCTGTCTTTACATATATAGACTCTTCTGTTTAGTCACATCTAGGAAATGCCTAGATCTAATAAGAATACTGCCAAAAGAAGCAATTCAAAATCAAATGAACACATGTTTATGAAGAAGGCACTACACTAACTAAATTGCACTGGCAATTTAAGATGTGTTGTTAAGAGCATAATACAATACTGAAATGAGCATCAAGATATTTTTGAACCATAGAGTTAATAAATTATTTGAACGATAAAAGAGCAAAAAGACAAAATTAAATTTACACTGTTAACCCTAAAATATATTTATAAAATGTGTATATAACTTATGCTGGTTTATATCTGCAACTATCAAAAAACCGGAAGGTGCACTGCAAACATATACACAACAACAAAGTGAGGTGCCAATATAAGTGCAACTCTTGTAAATCTTAAGGAATTCCCATAACCAAAACAAAAGGGAACTTTCTTTTTTCTCTCTTATTTTTAAGCAAAAAAACTATGGTTTTTAAAGTTAAAATAAAACATAATTACAAATCTTTCGTTTTGACAGCCAAGGCTCAATATCCATTGTTAGTCTCTAAGGTGCCACAAGTACTCCTGTTCTTTTTGCGGATACAGACTAACACGGTTGCTACTCTGAAACCTGTCATTGTTTGAATGGAACTCTCTATTTATTATCTGCATAGCTCACTGAAGCAGACTCTGAAAACTAATACAATGTGAAGTTAAGAGAATCTAGAATACAAATCTTTTTTCCAAACAAAACAAAATTTCTTACTCAATTATTAACTCAGATCATGACAACAGAATCCCACCTAAGTTAAATCTGAAAGATTTTTTTAAAGTGTATTTAGGTGATTAAGTGCTGTTTTGTATAGTGTCTGTTTTATTATAATAGACGGTGGGGCTAATAGAGAGGGAAATTATCAGTTATGGGGAGGGGGGGGATTTAAAAAGTACAACTAAGCTAGTGCGATGGCTCAGTACTCCAGATCACCAGTGCATTGACCCTCTGTATCTCTGAGTCATTAGCTGGAATCCCAGCTCTGCCTTTAGGAGTAGGGATTTGAACTCGCACACCGATGTGGTGAGATTCAGGATCTTGAGCATGCCAGACAGAAGGGTCATTCTCCTCAGTGATGAGGAGGACGGTTGCCCCCTGGGGAGGGGAAAACTAGATGAGTGACTGTCGCACGATTCAAGCAATGGACATGCTGCTGACTCAGGAATGGACACTGACAGGCACCACTGCTTCAGTCCAAATCACTCCTAGTGGGAGTTGTTTTAGGGCACTGGTGCTGACAGGTACATGCAAAAGTCAGAGGGAAATTATATACATATACTTGTGTGTGAGTGTATGTATGTGTATATCTCTATATAGATACATACGTGTGTACGTTAGGGGTAGATACTGAAACAGGTAAAATTGTTTTATTTTTCTAACATTAAATTTTCAGCTTTGGCAAAACATTCATATAGCAATATTTTTTCTATATACACACAGAGATAATGTTACACATAGACTAGGGAATGTGTATGTATCACACATACATATGTGTTGTAGCCTGCATACATGACTGCCAATTTAAAATGCCATTCTCAAATTTATATGCAAATTCTAGTTCTGCTAAAATAAAAACATATTTCAAGTAGTTTATGATGCCAACACATTATTCCCATGAATGATTCCTAGTAAACTGTTTATGCCAACTGCCGGTTGCTTTTGTTTTGTTTTTATGATTTATTGGATGTTAAACGAACCCACTTAAACTATAGTTGTCTGTATGAATCAGTAATTTTCATGTTTCTAATTAAAATGTAAACAGTGTAATGAAGACATCAAGTTTTTAGGCAAATGTCTCATCCAATGCCACTTGGGGTATGGTAATTACTGGAGCAGATCTATGGATGCTCCTGAATCCTCTACAAGTCCAGATTAAAAGCATTACTGCTAAATCTTGCCTTTTACACCAGGGAATTGCGTGCTCTAACCTATTCCCAGTTTGCTTACAGATGCATATCTGCTCTACCCTTTATAACTAGTCATTAAAAAAATGGAAGTTTACCACATAAATGGAGCAATTTGTGTTAAAAAACTAATACAGGATTTAAAATAAAACTTGCTTTCAAGATTATGATTACACATAACACAAAAACTCATCAACTAACTGCTCCGTTAAGAAAATAAAACCGACCAAAAATCATTTTATAGTTGGCATGACTGGGATTTTTATTTAAAAGAACACAATTGATATTTTAAGACTTAGAATTAAAATGATTGTTTCTCCACAATTCTTTTGTTCCACAAATCGTTGAGTTTTTTTTTAAACCTGCTATTTAGAAAAAATACAAAAATTAGTGTCCCTTCACGGAGGGCAAGTGTAAGTGGCTTAGATTCCTTAGCCCTTCAAATGCAAAATGTGTTTGATGTGCCACTGAAAATCTTTTGTCATTTTTGTTTCCGTCTCAATGTCTGTATCTGAAATTTGTCAGAATTTATCCTAAAGCAAATGACCTCTCCTACGTATACTGAAGGAATACAAGTCCTCTCCTGCTTACAATTGTTAATTGAGCCTCTCTGCTGCAACATCTCCCCCCAACCAAATAAATCAGCATGCTTGTTTTACATATTTACTGACAAGCACTTGAATAGTCCTCTATTTTATTATAACACTGGGAAGGGGGTGTCTCCTTGAAGTACTGCATCTTCTCTTTCTTGCTGTGCTATAAGTAGTTAAAGCTGCAATCCACAGTAATATGAAGGGGTCTAAAATGCCTGGTACAAGGAGATTTTTTCCCCCATTGGACTCAAAGTCCATATTCTGACTGGTATGGCCAATTTTCTTATTATTTTTACATAAATGCTAGACAAGCATGTCTGCTTTGCAAACCTGGATTGTGGAGATGAGAGTGCAGAGAGAGAGAGAGAGATTGTGTAGTAGTGTGCTATTTTACAGTCTATGTTTTATTATTAAAGTAGTATATATAAATAAATGTGTATTCCCTGTCAGGAAAATCTGATCTTAGATTGCACCAAACCATAAAACATCTGGTCCCTAAATCATAAACTCCTTAGCACAGTAAAGTAAAACGTTACATTTAGGTGTTTGCTTGAAATGTATTCTTCCAGCAATAGCAGATTAAATTAGATAAATAGTATTCTGAAGGCTAACGCTTCATACCATAGTTCTGTTCTAAATGACAAGGGTTGCAAGCAAAAGCATCGCTTTTATTTAGCTTTGTGGAGGAAGAAAAAAAAAACGCTAAACAACATTTTATTGAAATGTGGATTAAGACAATGGGGAAATCCTAGCCTTCCCTCCGGTTCCGAGGCCACGCTAATCAGGTGTAATTTTTAATGAACACTAGCGGTTAGGTGCTCATTCAAGGTATTTCATTAGGAGGTTATTCGTTTAAAATAAACATTTCAACCATATCAAGCTGTAACCTTTCTTGAAATGTAAATGAATGGTTTAAATGAGAAGATTAATAAAGAAGGGACGTTCCAATTCCAAGCATGGCATGCTATGTATTTTTAAATTTGTCTATGCCAGATGCTGTCAGTCAGAACAAAAAACTGTCCAAGCAGACAATCTGTGCGTCTGAATGTTGATCATGTTGGAAAGTAAAGGGGGGAGGAGGGGAGAGTGTGTCAAGGATTCATGGTCCTTCATCTTTGCAGTAGAGCAAACACGTCTCTCAGTATAGCGACAGACAGCTGCTTCCACTTTCTAATGTGCCCTAACTTAGATCACTGAAAGAATTGTCAGCACTCAGAGAAACACACAAAGATAACACAGCCAGCTGCCATGAAGGGGGAAACAGCACAGCTCAGAAGAAATGGGATTTGTTCCATTTGCATGATGCTGGCTCCCTTGGGCCCCTTTCTTTCAAATCCAAAGCACAAAAGACAACACTTAACATATTTGCTTAAAGATGACAACCTCATGTTGATTTCATTTGGATGTAACAGTGTCAGGATTACAGATATAAGAATATATTATATCTGTAACAGAGACTGACAAATGTATCCATCAGTGAAACTGTCTGATTCATCTGCTTATACAGCCATTTTACCATCCCAAGGGTGCCATCTAAGTAGTAACTTTAGAAGACTGAAGGTCTAATTTTATTACACCACATTTCAACCTACTAAACAATATTATTTCTAAAATAGATCATTTTTATTGGAAGTCTCCCTGATGAAAAATCCAGTAGACATGGGAGAATTTATTAACTGTATGGGTCCTTTGAACTCAATATACTGCCCATTTTAAGCAACTTCCTTTATATACGGTCAAAACCTAAGATCACATAATTGAAAGTGAGTTTAACACATATGTAATAATAGTATCATTTTAATATTACATCATGGTATCTATTTTAATAATACATCATAGTCTGTCACTATTTGAAGAGCCCTTGCTTGGTATTCTGAAACTGTTTACTTAGACAGCTTTAATGTACACTTGCCTCAGTGTTGTGTCAATTCTTCAATAGGAACTCTATAAATAATTATTGTTCTCCAATACATTTTGGTCATCTACACAATGTGATTTTTGCTTTAAGTATACATTGGGCAGCCTAGAAGACACGTGAATGATTTAAAACTGAATAGACTACCCACGAGTCATTACAATACAGTACAGCTATGGAAACGGTGATCCAAACTGAAGTGTGCATGCGTCTATGATCCTCTTTTCTGTACAGTTGTATGGATTGGCTCCTTTTCAAATCAAATGAAACAATTAGGCGATAGTTTGACTTTGTTTCCAAATGCATTTCTTTGAATTGTTAAAGGGGTTCTTCCCGCCTTCCACCCCTCCAAATGAATGTGAATAATGAAATGCTGGCTACATGTGCTGCTTTGTCCAGAGGAACTCTAAACTGCTTGTTGCTATCTGCTGGCACATAAGAATTGCACTGTAATTCACTAGATTGGAGTTGTTTTGTAAAATGGAGTTAACTGCTGTACGTGGAATTTCAGCACAGCAGATGGTTACCAATCATTATTTTCAATTTGTTTAGCTTCAAGTAATGTAGGGTGGGATTGGGGGTGGGGGGGGAGGGGTTAGCACACTGGCTTTCAATAAACTAGTGCTAGGTGTTATAGCGCACACACAAAAATGTCTTTCCTTCCAAACTGTAGTGAAGCTAAGCAAAAACTGATTTGATAGAAAGAAAACACACATTTTAAAAGGGGCATTTACGTGTTGGTCAATCATGCCCTATTTGTGATCTAGAGTACATTTTAAATATTAGAAACGGATTGTAAAGTTTCCAAAGATAAATTGTCTCTATTCACGTCTTGCCATCATTCATGTTTAAAATCACTCTTCTGTAAGTGGCTCAGTTGTTCAACTGGAAATGGAAAAGGAACCATTTATGGACTAGTGCACATGAACAAAATTAAGCTGTAAATATCTGGGCAGGGCCATTATTGAAGTCTGGAAACATCTGGGCCTGAAGCCCAAGCTAAGCCCCACTCCCACCATGTTCAGGTAATTGCTTAGATGATTTATAAACTTGCTGTTTCTATTAAAATAGCTTTAAGATAAATGAAAGCCACTGAATTTCTATGTGTGTGCGTGCGTGTGGCGGGGGGAGGGGGGGGAGGAGAACTTCTCACCCTTCTTTGGAAAGATGCAACATTCCTGCTTCAAAGACAGCACTCACACCTTTCTAAATTCAGACTAAAGGCATAATACTACAATGTGCCCATCTAGTCACAACATTTGAGTACCTCAGCATATGTTGAATTGTTTAGGGACTTAATATCTTCCTATCAAAATTCATGTTTAAGGATTTTGTTAAACACTTGTTTGTTTGTTTTTTTACTTCTTATCAGAAATAATATATTTGCAGCATATTCATGAGATCCATCTGAGAGTCTACATACCTTAACTACCCTGATTGACTCAGTGCGCATCTCCCCAGAAATGGAGTCAATACTCAGCATTGAGAAAGCAGGCTTTTGGTGAGGTCGTAGCACCTGAGATCAAGTGCTAGTTTTGACAACATTCATCGAAAATGGTTTTCAGAAGAACCTGAAGACAGGAGCCGTATTTCTGGACCTGACAGCAGCATATGACACAGTCTACCACACAGGGTTCTAAGTCAAATTGTCAAGTTCACTCCCAGCATGGGTAGTCAACATACAACAAACATTTCCAAATGCACACAGGAGACAGAATTAGCATGTGGAAAGACAAGCCAATGGTCTACTCCAAGGCTCTGTGCTGGCACTGACTGTTTTCAACCTGTATGAACTTTAAGCTCATCTAGACCCGTAAGTTCACATACGCGGATGACATTTGCTTAGGCATCCAAGCATGATCATTCCCAGAACTTGAAGGCTCCCTAAAGGCTGACTTGATTAAGATAGCCAAATACTGTACTTGGTTGCATTTACAATCAAGTGTGACCAAGACAATTTCAAGGGTGTTCCATCTTTACAACACAAGAGCAGACCAAGAACAGAATGTATTTCTCAATGGGTATTACTTGAAACATGAATCCCACCCAGTCTACCTTAGAGTAACCATTGATAGATCTCTCACATATCTTAACCGCCTGAGGAAAACTGTGGCTAAGGCAACAACCTTCTAAGCAAATTAGGCGAGGTATTTCTAGTAGGGACAAGGAGGTGCTGCTTCCGTTATACAAGGCGCTGGTGAGACCTCATTTGGAGTACTGTGTGCAGTTCTGGTCTCCTATGTTTAAAAAGGATGAACTCAAACTGGAACGGGTACAGAGAAGGGCCACTAGGATGATCCGAGGAATGGAAAACCTTTCCTATGAAAGGAGACTCGAGGAGCTCGGTTTGTTTAGCCTAACCAAAAGAAGGCTGAGGGGGGATATGATTGCTCTCTTTAAATATATCAGAGGGATAAATACCAGGGAGGTAGAGGAATTATTTCAGCTCAGTACTAATGTGGACACGAGAACAAATGGATATAAACTGGCCGTGGGGAAGTTTAGGCTTGAAATTAGACGAAGGTTTCTAACCGTCAGAGGGGTGAAATTTTGGAACAGCCTTCCGAGGGAAATGGTAGGGGCAAAAGACCTCCCTGGCTTCAAGATTAGGCTAGATAAGTTCATGGAGGGAATGGTTTGATGGGATAACGTGATTTTAGTCAATTAGGCAATAACGTGCCATCGCTGGTAAAATGAGGGTCCGGCTGGAGATTCTTGCCTGTATGCTCGGGGTTCTACTGATCGCCATATTTGGGGTCGGGAAGGAATTTTCCTCCAGGGTAGATTGGCAGAGGCCCTGGAGGTTTTTCGCCTTCCTCCGCAGCATAGGGCAGGGGTCGCAAGCTGGAGGATTCTCTGCGACTTGAAGTCTTTAAATCACGATCTGGAGACTTCAACAGCTGAGTTAAGGGAAAGTGGGTGGGACAGCTTTTGTGGCCTGCATCATGCGGGAGGTCAGACTAGATGACCATAATGGTCCCTTCTGACCTTAAAGTCTATGAGTCTATGAGTCTAAATTGGCCAGCACTTCATTGAGAGAAAATGCTCAGACTCTCTGATCATCCAGTTTAGCCCTCTGTTACTCTGCAGCAGAATACTGAGCTTCAAGTCCGGCTCCTTTCATCTGACATCAACTTGGTTGATGCACAGCTTCATTTAACCATGCACATAATAACTGGGATGATTTGACCCACACCAGTACCGTGACTCTCCATGTTGAGCATCATCACTCCTCCACACATCCGTTATGAGGTTTATACAGCTCGAACGGTTGAGAAGATCAGGGCAAACCCACGCTACCACTATACAAAGACCTCTTCAACTACCCAACAGCACACATGTCGTCAAGGCACCCATCATGGGCTCACTTGCTCTGGCCAGATTTCTCAGTGACGTCGATATGGCATGAAGAATGGTCTGCAGCTGATGTCAGAAACCAGTCTCTTATAACTAACCAGCCCACGCATGTACCCGGCTTTGATTTGCCATGCAGCTCATGAGTCCTTTTGAACCTATTTTGAATGCCTTCATATGTCTGTCTGTCTGCCTTTGGCCACAGCCCAATGTCACACATCATTGACAACTGACCTCTGACCAGATTTGATGGCGGTCTGAGGACTCTGCACTTCGCTGATGAGGCTGCCACAGATGAGCTTGGCAAGCTCTACATCTGATAAGAATACCCTTGTGCCACGTGACTAAAGCCAAGATCAGCAGAGGCACTCAAGCTTGACTCTCCCCACCCCTTTGCTATGAAAGGGAAGGGACAATAGATAGGGTATTTGCCACAGGATCCTCTTCCGTTCTGGAACTCGCTCAGCCCGAACCTGTCAAGTTTCAGGGCATATTATAAAAGTTATCTATTTTACAGGGCTGCGGAAAAAGGTTGAGGGTACTGGTTTTCAGGTGGAGCGGGATAGGCATATGCTGTCGGTGCCTATCATATATTGGCTGCTAGGCTACATTTTATTTCTTCTTTACTAGATCGTGTTGCTGGGTGATATTTTGTGATTGTAAATATAACTATTTTCAGAGCACAAGATCTTCACTGTAAAAAGACGTTTTATATTTTTTACATCTATTTAAAATAAATAAATACCCTAACTGCACTTCCAGCACTCTCCTACCACCATTACTACCTCTTCATATAGCATCCAAAAAAGCCATATGGATTAGATATGGAAAAGGGTTAAAAATGCAGTCCTCCAAGTGCTACACTTTTTCATGTTATTGAAGTTTCTATGTCATGCAGCCTATTGCACAGCCCCAACATGCAATTCCGCACTAAAAACCAAGCTGGGTTTCTAAGCATATGCAGAGGTTAAAGTGACACACACTAGTCAACTCTTAGGGGGAAAAGCATCAGATGACTCATGCTGCAGCGCCACCATTATTTCTCCAGTAAGTTAGCTATGCTTTATCCACAGATCATTAAGATGTAAAAATATGATCCAGCACTTTCCGGGATTGGGCTCTGCCTTAATAAAAGGCTTCTGCTTTCTCATGCAGCTAGTGTTATCCTTACATTGTTGATCATCCATTCACATTATGCAGCAAGGAGAACGAACACTTTACATATACGACTGTATCAAACTAGGAATTCGCTAGTGAATCCTGCATGTTGTCAATTGTTGACTCTCAAAGCTATCTGTCTGACAGACCTTGGTTTAGCTTCACCTATGAAGACTGCATTTGAATTTTTTTTTTTTTAAATAGTGCTTTTCAAAGAGAGAGAAAGAACTGGTTGACAAAGGATTAAGCGTAGGTCTCTTGACTATAGTCTAGATGACTGACAAAATGAACCAAAGCACTCCCCTAAGCTTTTACTTCCATTCTTAGATTCTCCCTCATTCTTTATTATGCTGTCTAGAACTACGTTGTGCTTCCTTATTGTTGAGATTATCTATCCAGCTTCAAATGTAAAGCTGTAATGTATTCATGCAATTAACTAAGCAAAATTTGTCTATAGTAACACACTTATCTGTGTGATAACCTGGAGGGCCTAGGTTCAATCATCAACAACTGTAGATACTTTTCTCCTACACAGAGTGTGCATGCTCAAACTGAATTTCAATATGAATTGCCAAGATAACATCTAGAAGTGTTTCAGTACTAAAGTTCTGCAATTGGAAAAAAACTAGTAAGCCTTCAGTAAAGGTTATTGGCTGGGTTGGTGACTATTGTGTATGGAAGGATCAAAAAAATGGACTTTTTTGGGCGGGGAAGGAGAATGGTTATTTCATGATGCCAGAGCCAAGAATCTTTTGTCTTTTTTTGGTTTGTTTGCTGACATCTCCAGGTTTGAAGGAAAACCTGAAAACGAAATATTGGGCCTGAGTCTCCTCTCTCCAACACTGGTTTTGTGGCAGTTTAACTCCACTGATTTCAATGGAGCTACACCACCATAACACCGGTGTATTGGACTGGAGAATCATGGTCTCCCACTAATTATCCTTTGAACATTTGATCAATTCTGATTTCCCTTAAATTCTATAACATCACTTGCTATAGCACGAATGACAGAAACAAGAAAGAAAACGGCATGGGGCATTCACAGAGACCAAATGGATAAAACAACACAGGACAGCTCCTGAATTTAACCCCAGATGAACTCATTACCTAGATTTTAGTACAAAAGAAGTTAACAAGTCTCAAATACCATAGGCTTGATTCATGGGGAGTATTTACATGGACAGTCCCATTGGGTTAAGAGACATCCATTAATGGTTAAGTCAGTGAAGTGATTACACCAATTGCTCATTCACCACAGTTGATTTGCTTTTTTGACCTTATAGAGGTTATTACTTAAAATAAATACATAAATACAATTACCATGGCAGGATATTTGACTCCAATATGGTATTTCTTATTTTAAGTAAAAATAGGTAATGGTAAGTATTTCTTTTTAGAAACTGTGACCACTACACATCCATTTCTTCTTAGATTACTGTCATGTTATAAAAAAGGCACACAAATCTTATACTTAAAACAAAAGTTTTAACTTTCTAAAGCACATTGCAGTGTGCAGATCTGCATTCACTCTTGAAGGCTAGACAGAGTGAGGCTGCTGCAGCATTAGAATCCCTCTACAGGCTGGATGTCTGGCTAATTAACTTTCTGATATTTTGCAAAATGCAGCGGCAGCTACATGCATTGAATCTATGAACAATGAGCACTCTTCTTTAAGACATATATTCTCAGACATCTTAAATATTAATACTGCAAACAAAACCTATACAGGGTTCCTGTCTACTATAAATATGAACAGCACAGGAAGGCATAAATTAAAAATCCATTATTTAATCAGATCATAGGTGCTTGGGCACAGTGCCTAAAATGTACAGATCATCTGGATTTCAAATGTACCTGCCACAGATGTACTTTTAAAAAAAAAAAAAAAAAAAAAAAGGAGATTTATTCCTATCTACTGAACAGTGACTCAGTTAAGATTCTAATTATAATATATTTAAAGTACCCCATAAAAATTATTGCTATCCACACATACAGTTCTATATAACTGTGTGTGTAGATTCCCAAGAGGCAAAAATATTTTGAAGGTAACTTTAGGGCCAAATTCTGCTCTAGTATGGACATAAAGATTTTATGGAGTTATTCTGTTCTTACACCAGTTGAGGATATAGCCCACGGAGTTCTTAATAACTTAGCCCCACCTGCATCTGTCTGGACAGAACTCATGACATAGATACTGTAGATAGATGGATTGATTTGTTTTCTTAAATGGTACATGACTTTTATTCTTATTATCTTACTGTTGACAGCAAGTGGATCCTATTCAGCTTCTCATGAAATAAAACTTGTTTGCCTGAAATTCTGCATGTAACCATCCACAACAACACCTGAAAAACCTATAACAGCAAATCATACTACAACATAAAAGAAATGTTTCTTGACAGCAGTCATCCTAAGCAAAATGTGCATATACAATGTTTGATTTCTTCCAGCAATTTTCAACTAGGTAATGAATACATTAATGGCTATCCAGTTTTCATGTTATAGTCTTTTGCATAAAAAAATATTCACAAACACACTAGTTTGATATTCACTGATTTAAAAACAAAACAACAACTATTACCACATAAATGCAAAAGAAAGAAAATAGTTATTTTCACCTCTAATGGGATAGTTAAATGATAAATTAACATCATTAATGAAAACCTTACAATACTACCATACCTACCATACTTGATTTGCCTGTGGAAATTACCATTATACGACAAAGCGTATAATCTGTTCTGATTGGTGAGGGGGAAGGTGGGGAGAAATCAGTCGTTAACTACTACTAAATGAACAGTTTTCCAGTGCAGTTGTCTTCTAATTAAATCTAAGTGTGGAGCACAGTCACTGAGATGTGCTATAATAATTTGTTTGGGCTATATTTTTCTCCCTTTGTTTTTCCTTCTCATGCTCTTTTTTTGTTTTATTTCTTTCCTGCTTAGCAGAAATACCTTGTACCTTTTGTAAAGTGAGCAAGAAAAGAGTTTCTTGCAAATTCCATGCAAAGGCATACATCAGTGGCCATCCCCCTTGACCCTCTTCAGAAATGTAGCTTATCAACTTCTTAATTCTTTCTATTGACAGGCACCAGCTCAAAACCTCAGTACCCTATCCCAACCTCTGTTCCAAAAATCCAATGTTACTGATGATAATAAAAGGACAGCCTACATTGAACTAACAATAAGATAGCTAAGTCAATGGTGCAGAACAATATCCAATGGTTCTGTATTCCAGTAGTAAGTAGTTGCAGAGAAAACTAAAATTAGTCATAAGGTCTTTGCAATTTAGCTCCCAGCTACTCATAATAAAGTTAACCTATCATGAATACAACCACTTACTGATATTCAGAAAGCTTAGCACCCAACGAGGATGTTTTTAAGTGATTGTCAGTTTCTAATCAGTTTATGATCTTACAGAAAACAAACCTCATCTAGTTAGAGATGGAAATGATTTATTAGATCATGGAGTCTATCCCCTCTGTCATTACAGCATATAGTTTACCTGGTAGAAGATAACAGATATTAAATGGAACAGATTTAAAATGTTTATTAAAGCTAATGTTCAAAATCAAATTTACACAAGTTAAGAAGGAAGGTACTGTACATCTGGGGTCAGGCTTGAGTTATAAGAAGTTACAAGTATCAGTTACAAGGTTCACAAGATACATACATAGCACATAACCAGCACAGACCCAGATTGGGGTGTGGGAGTTTTTAAAGCGTCAGTGAATAAGTGATTTCGGGTATGCCACCCATAGAATATATTTAGAGTCCAAGTCAGCGTTGTTGTAGCAAATAGGTACATGGGTGGGGTGCGTCCCTTGGTTCGTCAGGGGAGGAAGTGGGTTATTTTCCCTGACCAGTGGTCTTGTTTACTCGTCCTAGTATTGACAGTGTCCCGTGATGTGCTCCGTGTAGATGTCTCTGGACCACCTGATGGTGTCGGACACCATGAGCTGTCTCATGAGCCGGCCGTAGCACCAACCGACTACACACGCTCTCAGCACTGGCTCGTTGTGGGGGTCCCACGCGCCTAAGGCTCCCATGACCAGGGCGTGGATCTGGACCTCGTAGCTCTGGGCTCTTAGGGTGTCGGCAAGCGGGGTGTATATCAATACCTTCCGAGCTTGGGCCTCGTGGAAGGCTGGGGACCTGTTTTCGAAAGGCACCATGATGTCCACCATGAGGATCTTCTGCTTTTCCTCGTTGGTCACGACGATGTCGGGTTGCTGTTGGCTGTCCATTCCAGGGATGGCGGAGTCGACGGTGATCTTCCCCAAGGATGGCGGGATGGCTTTCACCAGCCAGTTCTGGATGGTGCTGCCAGGCTCTGGAGTGGTGCTTACAACCACAGAAGACGTGGGGCAGGGTATCGTTGGGATAGCCACACTTCCTGCAGTGCTTGTCCCGGCTTCTGTGGCAGACGGCTCCGTTGAGGGGAACGCAGTTGAGCCAGACGCAGTGGATGTACCGCCAGTCAGCGAACCTGGTGAAGCTGCCCCTGGGGAGGAAGTGGTTGCTGGCGTCCCACTTGCTGGTCACCTCGAGCACCTTGCCCTGATCCACTTTCCGCTTGAGGTTCTCAGCATAGTGGCAGCAGATGGCGTCTTTCAGGGTCCTTTCCAGCATCGTTCTGGCGATCGGGGTGATGATAGTGTGATCCGAGGTCTTTATGTGTGGAACGAGTACTCCCAGCTCCCGGCGCTCCTCGCACCACTTCCAGCGGCAATCAATCCTCTTTCCTAGGCGTCTCGAGGTGTTGCGGGCCCGGGACCAGAGAGAGGACAGGTCTCCCCCCTCTCACCCGAACTCAGCTTCCGGGGAGCCGCTGAGGTAAGTGAATGTTTAAAATCAAATTTACACAAGTGAGGGAAGGTACTGTACATCTGGGGTCAGACTTAGGTTATGGGGAATTGCAAGTATCGGTTACAAGGTTCACGAGGTACATACATATCACATAACCAGCATAAATCCAGATTGAGGTGTGGGAGTTTCTAAAGCGTCGGTGGATAAATGGGCGTGGGTACACCACCCATGGAATGTATTAAGAGTCCAAGTCAGTATTGGTGTAGAGAATAAAGTACATGGGTGGGGTGCATCCCTTGGTTCGTCAGGGAAAGAAGTGGGTTATTTCCCTGGTCGACGTTCTCAGTTACTCGATCTGGTACTGGCGGTGTCCCGTGATGTGTTCTGTGTAGATGTCTCTGGACCACCTGATGGTGTCAGACACCATAAGCTGTCTCATGAGCTGGGCGTAGCATCGACTGACTCCGCATGCTCTCAGTACCGGCTCGTTGTGGGGGTCTCATGCACCCAGGGCTCCCACGACGAGGGCGTGGATCTGGATCTCGTAGCCCTGGGCTCTCAGAGTGTCAGCCAGCTACACTTGATCTTAGTCAAAAGACAGAGTTACATAAGTGTCGGTAGTGATGTCTATGAGACTCCATAGAACGCACTGGCCTTTAGATGCACAGCATACTCTTCCTGCATTTATTAAATTTCAAATATAAAAGGCTTTCACAATGGGCGGGGGAAAGCAGGGAAAGTAACAGAATTGCTTTGAAAGAAATGGAGAACTCCCATTTTGCAAAGATTGCTCTACATCAGCCAGGCTTAAATAATGGTATTGCAAATTGAGGCCCAGGGAAATTGGGGACATATAAACAAGCTTTGTCATTCACACCCCAAAGGGTTTTGGGGGTGTTTTAATTTAAAATGTCTGTAAATCTAGATCATGGGTTAAACTATTTTGTTCCCTTTCTTGTGCCACTCGAGCTGATCCAGTGCTCATGCCAAAAACAAGTTCATTTTTAGCTCAAGAGCAAAGTGACAACGAGTTAAAATGCCCATTCGCCTTGTAAAAATAAATAAATAAATAAAAAAGTGCTGCTCACGATGGTATGCTACTTTTACTTAATCAACCACTTCAGTATTGTAAAAAAATAAATAATAAAAATTAAAAAAAAAAAAACCACAATACTAGGTTTAAAAGAAAAGGAAAAGGAGGGCATGAAGTCACTTGAGGAGATCTAACCTTTCCAGTGTAACAGCATAGCTAATTATTTGGTTGCGATTTAAAAAATATTTCAATATCACTAGACACTATTATCTGTACATACAGCAACCACATGGAATAATGAAGGAATCACTTCTTAAAGTCTTTAAAATGGGGGGAGGGACGTGGATGTGGATTTATATACACACAAACACACACACCATTGTGTAATTGTCTGTAAAGAGCTTGGAAACAGCTCACCTCTTCCAGATGTATGTCAAGATCCTAGGGATACTTTCTCACAGCTACAAGGTTTCAATACAGAAACCAATTCACTCTAACCTAACTCACTTCTGATTATTATTAGAAACTCATTATTTTAGGCCATTTATCTTTGTAGTAGTTATGCACCATTAAGTAGCACAATGCCCGTAATTGTTTAAAAAGGAAGAAGTAAAACCAGGAAAAGTTTCTGCAATTAGAATAACATCATCTTTTTAATGTTTTGCTAACTAGCTGCAATATTTAGGTTTATAAACCAAACCACACTTCCTGAATTACAGTCAGCTTTAAACAGTCACTGTAAGTTCATCTAACAACAGGGGCATTTGAGTTCTGCTTTTTAGCTCTGCTTTTTACATCCCAAAAACTAGGAGTCAAATTCTCCTCAGAGTTCCACTGAGAAAACCCCATTTGTGGCATGTCAAGATAGGTGCATCTTATAAATCAAGCCAAAAACTTTTCAAGTTCTGATTTTGGAATGCTCTACTTGAGCCATCCAAGGCCTGGTTTCCAAGGGCATTGCAAACTGCCAACTCCAAATGAAATCAATGGAAGCTGAAGGAACTCAGCACGTCTGATAAACAGGCAGCCAAAAATCAGAGGCCCAAATTGCACTTCCTAAGTTAACATGAGACAACATCCCATGAAACTCAGAGGACTCCATGTTTGGTGAGGGAGAGGGAAGAATCAAACTGTACCTAATCAAAACCAAGACAGAAGGGTGCACTACAAATAAGACCATTTTTAACCAGAGTTAACTATAGCAATAGTTTTACTATAACTAATTTAAGGAGCGGATGTGCCTTTGAGAAATATATATTCTGCTAATTACTTGAATGAAGGACTCAGTTGACACTATTTTCCCTTTACTTAAGTCTGATTTTGAAAATTACCCATTATTCTATATGATATAAAGGACGTTGTCCAGTGAGTGGAAGATATATCACACTATAACCCCTTCAACTTGAGTTAATAGTTCAAACCATATAAGCCTACATTAATAAGGTTACAGTTGCTAAAAAAAAAAATCATCTGCATAAACATATATTCATGCACAATTTGCATTAGATATATTTGATCTAGATCGGGGTCGGCAACGTTCGGCACGCGGCTCGCCAGGGTAAGCACCCTGGCGGGCCGGGCCAGTTTTATTTACCTGCTGACGCGGCAGGTTCGGCCGATCGCGGCCCCCACTGGCCGCGGTTCGCCGTCCCGGGCCAATGGGGGTGGCGAGAAGCCGCGGCCAGCACATCGCTCGCCCGCGCCGCTTCCTGCCGCCCCCATTGGCCCGGGACGGTGAACCGCGGCCAGTGGGGGCCGCGATCGGCCGAACCTGCCGTGTCAGCAGGTAAATAAAACTGGCCCGGCCCGCCAGGGTGCTTACCCTGGCGAGCCGCATGCCGAACGTTGCCGACCCCTGATCTAGATCATCTAAATCAAGGGTTTGTCAATTCAACTTGCTATACAATCCCAATTTTAAAAAAGACACTGTATATTAAAATTTGCCTGTGAGATGGCAGTGTCATTGACAGATTTCTTATCAACAGACATACCAAAAGCCAAATCCTGAAAGGTGCTGAGTATCTACAACTAAAGCCAGTGGGATTTGCAGCTGTTCAGCATTTTGAAGGTTTTATACAAACAGCAATGCCATATGCGTTAATCTGAAAAAGGGCTGAAAAATCTCAACACCAGCATTATGGTACAGTACTAGCTCAATTAGCATTACTGCTGAAGTTGTGAAAATGAAGAATGAAAAAACCTTGTACATTTTACACCTATGACAAAACACTGTGTGGCATAGTGTTGTGAAATGTTAAAAAAGCAGTGTTGTTAACAAGAGAAAAATCAAGAATGACAAGATTGTTACATCAACAGTTTCCAAAATATATTTATGCCTTTCCTTTATTAAAATACTTAAGTAATTAAGATTTATCAACAACCCTCTATATAGATGTAAACGATTATTTAGTTGGTAACTTTAAGACAGAATACCTATACAGTTTTTATATTAGTTTAAAGTGTGTGAGTATATATGTGAATATTTTCTGCAATGCTTCATTAACCGTGATAAATACACAAAAGCAGATTTTATAACATTATAAAAATGAAAATAAATTAAACAATGACTCTTAACTGCATAGTTAGTAAGTGGTTTATAGTCTGCTCCCATATTCAAAGTATTTGTCTTGCAAGTTCAGAACTTTAGTGATTTTCTGATTGAATTGCTGAGAGAAACAGTTCACTCATTTTCTATAATTTTCTCATGTTTACAGAAATGTTAATCTGATTCTGCATTTGTGAAGGACACAGTGCATTCATTTAATTTTGAATTTATGTCTTACTCAATTATGTACATAAAGCAATCACGTAAATTAAAAATTCCTGCGCAAACTCCACATATATCTTTAAATAATAATGAAAACAGAATATTGTTTGTTGGCTAAGTACTAGACCTGATCTATATATTTATTTACCTTCTAGAGATACACATAAGATCCCAACTGTGCTGATTTATACAGCAACATTACACTATTTTTTTTAGATTCCCATATATGTGAATAATCAATGGAAATAGAATTTTATTAATAATTAGGCCAATAAATCAAGAATTTATTTTTACAATTCTGTATACAGTATGTGGTCCACAAAAGGCCAACAACAAGGGATTCAAAATAGGATCAATTCTTTTCCTTTTCAGAAACAATCTTGTAAGTGTCTAAGTACTGGAGGACATAAAAGAATAGTTACTTCTATGAGCTCTTTTGATATGTCTCTTCATGGTGGAGCCATCCATGAGTGATGGGAGATATCTCTTTTGAAAATAAATGGTGTACCTTCAAGGTGTGTTCAGAAACATTCTTGCTGGACCTTCCAGTGTGTCTCAGTTTTGACTTGAAAAGGATACAGTACTTTATTTTTAAATCTGTTTCAGGTATCACAATGTGGTACCTTATATCAGTCAATACCTGCAAACCTTGTTCTCCCAGCCTAGACTAAATGTTGCTTTCTACACGTCAACACAGGAGGCTGAAATAATTAGGTTGGTGAGGAGGGGATGGGGCAATTTAGAATGGGTGGTGACAGTAGCCTAACAAACTAAAGTTCACACTTTTAATATGACATACTGAAGGGTTAATGTTACTGCATATAAAGGTTACCTTTCCTCCATAAGCATAGCTGTCACACACATTTATATGGCAGCACTATCAGTTCACAACAGTCAAAATGTCAATACAGATACTATTGTAAGAGACTGATTATATTTGTGTATAACCCTCTTTTTCCGTCACACCGTCTGTTGTCACTCAGCAATATAAAACAATTGTTGGAACCCTCTCCCCCTTCGATCTATAAGCCGAAATACACTTATTTTAACATAAGCTGTACTGTGCACAAATGTCAATGTAGAAATAAACAGCTCTTTTAACTTGATTAATTAAGAATTAAAACTAATTGCATAAACCCTTCTGTCATTCATTAATGATACCCATTTGCTTGCATTCTGGGATACAGGAGACAAGTTGAGAAGATAAACTTGCTGAGAAGGGAAATGATGAAGTCATTTACAATATCTTAAAAGGGGGGGGACACAACAGAACTCCAAAATATATCAGGAAGAAGCACCTTTAAGTGACAGTTTGCAGTTATTGCTGGGAATACTTATGCAATCTATCCCCAATCTCCCCCCATAAATATATAATTTTCTACTTCCATTAGAATTAGTAGGAGTTACAAATGTATATCAAATTTATTCCTAGGTATTTATCAAAGAGATCATACAAAAAAAGTTTAAATGCAATGTAAGAAACAACAATCTTAGATGACCAAGTTCCATTGAGTGCATGCTCTCACTGCTAGAGTATGAAAGCAAACAACATGCACGTTGCTGAAACCCATTTGTCACCACCAAACTATAATCAGGTTGCATGTGCATACATTCCAAAATATTGCACAAAAATTGTTGGATGCAGTGGCAGTGTATGCCACCATTCATTGCGCAGCACGGTATGTATATAAGGTGAGCTGTGGAACAAGCATATGAAACCTAAATAAACCACTTGTTTTAAAAAACAAACCATAGGAGGATTGATTATATGTTCAAAATAGAATATGAAAAGGTTACAAAAATAGCAACACTAATTACAAGTGGGGCAAATGAACCTCCATGGCCAAAAATGTACTGCTATACTGAAATAATCTGGTTAATATCTATTTCACAGTAACAATTTGGTATTGTAATAAATTAGATTCAGACAGTGCTAGTATTTGCTGTACTGTATCTTAAAGTACATAAAAACTGTATTCACATAATTTAATAATATCAGAAATTGCTACTTCAACAATGTATTAATATGTACTACAAAATTTTGGATTATGTACTTAAAAACACGCTATTTTTAAAAAGATACATATGCAATTGGTATGACACTAATATATAAATAATTTTTAAATATAGCTGAGACGGAGATGAGTTTTTTTTCCGGTACGTAAAACATTTTAAATTGAAATATCATTAAGTTTTATTCCTGTATTTAAACAAAGGGAAAAAAAATTTGGGGGCTTCCTATTATACAAACACTAAATAGGCATAGTAAGAAATGTTACGGATCTGATTACAAATTGTTTAGTGTTGTTGAAGTAGATTGACAGGTATAGCTACTAGTACCTTATGAACAAATTTGTATATTGTCATTTTCATATTACCTGCCAAATACATCAGAGCAACATAATTCTGTACAAAAAACAGAAAAATTCAAATTCTCATCACTGTAGCCCAACTGCGAGTAATGTTAATCCAGAGTGCTTTCTTCGGGTTAGAGTATTACTTTCTGATACTCCTCATATCCTAAAATTGAACATTTTAAATCTAATTTCCCTCCCAATTTCTGGAGTCTGTGCTATCCCAAATCAGCCATCTATATCTCCTTTCACTATTATCCTCAATGGTCAAAAAGTTGGTCTTACTAACATCAACAAGTATTTACAGATCATAGAGTTAAGGCACCATACTAGTTTATAGGTTACTGCAAATATAGATCTCCCTCTAGGAAACACAGTATACACACTCTCTTTAATGTGCAGATTGTGCAAGGTGCTGAGCACCTCTTTTAAGAGGCTGAGAGACCTAAACCTCCTGTGGCCTCTCAGCTGGTTTAGGGCACCTTGAAGGATCAGACTTTGTATTTGTAGAATTTAGGAATATAGCATATTGCAGCTGGATTTTTTTTTTTCTGTTCTTCTGTTTTAGCCACTATCTTTAAGGATACAGATTAAAGTGAGGACGATATTTGTGATGTTTTGGGATTTAGAGAGCGAACGTGCAAAAATGAATGCTTGCAAGAATTTGGAAGCAACAGATATTTTTGTGCTTATATTTCTCACTCACACAACCTTAAAATAGGGTAAAAGGTCAGATGCCATGTTGAAATGGAATCAAATACTCTAGTAATGATTTTCAACTTGAAAGACATTCCTTCACCTAGCTCTATTTATTGGGACTTTTTATTTTTTACTTAGAGAAAATTCCAAGCTTATTCCCATCCTAAATTCCCCAAAGTGATCTTATAAGGAAGATAATGTTTCACTTAAAGGATACTATCTCTAGCAGCAAGAGTTTAATACGCTGAAACAATATCAGGGATATGCAATCCTGAATTTACAGTTCTTAAAGTTACCTTTATAATTATACATTTTGGATCAGATGCTTATCTAAAATTCCATATGTTTTAATATAACAGATTTCAAAAGGAGCTTTCAATAGGTCAAAATTGGTATTTTTATTTAAAAAACAGTGGGCCAGATCCTCAGGTCCTTTGGTGCCAATCTATACAAACCAAGAATCTGGCCCAATAGCCACAATTTCAGTTCAAAGTTAGTCTAATTTTCACAGTCATATTATTTTGTTTCTCATATGCTTTCTCAATAATAAAAAGGACTCAGTTAATATATTTCAGATTCTTCTAGTGTTATCTTTATGCCTTTTACTTATCAGTGACTAACTACTGATTAATCAAGTATTCTCGATCAACTGTATACCTCAATACCTCATAAATATTTGCAGAACAATTTTCTCCAATCACAAAAATCAATAAATCAATGTAAAATTCCAGTAATTAAATTTATCAACTCCATGGTAATAAATCTGGCACTTTATAAAAGTATTATGTGAAGTTTGTTCTCTTAAGGGATATATTGATTGAGGGCAAAGAGCCAAATATATTTCTATTATTAGATCTGAGACTGCTACATTAGACCAGCATGTTAAAAACAACATACAAGTGTTTCACACACACAGCTCTCATGCTGATTTTGTACCACCAAAACCATTCCTAACAAGCAGATTAGCTGATTAATTGATGATTAAGACTGCAGAAGTTCAGTCATTACATCTGGCACTTCTTGTATGCATACATGTGTTTAACTTATTGACAGTAAGCATTCAGAATGATTTTCACCTAGAGACTCCCTTTTAAAAGCACATATAGGGCATATAGTCAAAAACTGATCTTTAACTATTTTCATGCACCATAAAATAGTCTAAGTTGGAAAGTGAGGTTTTGAAGTTCAAGCTTTGCTACCTGAAACTACACATAATGAAAAATTCAATAATCGTACTGTTAATAATTAAAAGATGAACAACATCAGAAGAGGATTGCAGCTGTATGCAACTGCTAATGAAACCCACATAAAAACCACAGACAACGATCTCATTGTTATTACGTACAAATCTTAAAATGTTGTGGGGTACAAATGTATAATCGATGCAGGAATATTTTCTTCATTAATTTTTTTACACTGTGTTTGTAACATGAGCAAGTAGTTGCAGAAGAGTTTGGGAAGTTCCATTTTTTACTGATTGGTATAAAAAATGCTACCTTTAGATGTACATCAAGAAAAAATAGAAAGAAAACACTTTTGACTCAGCTCAAAAGTAAAAGTCTTTAAAAATCAACAGCTAGTGATTAAAGATTGTCTTTTTCGCTGACAGTTGTGTGAGCAAAATATTAATTAAAAAAATCTTTCTATGCTACTACAATTCGGACAGCAGATATTCCTGTATTTTCACAGATGTTCCAATGGATAATATAAACAACTGGATCCTGTACTGTACGTATCTTGTTGGGGAAGGAAGGGGGGGAAAACACCAGGTTTGTGTAGGAGTCACATCCTGTTACAAACATCAAACAACAATGAGGCTTTATTACCATGCTATTATTCCATCATATCAAACATGATTAATTAGCAAGTATAACACTCACCAAAACTCCCACCACGCTTCTGTTTGCTGCCTATTTGCAAATGGAGCTATATGGAATATCAAGCAGCCATAAGCAGCATTAGTCTCACTTATTGGAGGCGGGAGGGGGAGGAGAGAGAAAAGGCAAGAGAGAGAAAAGGTCAAAGTGCCCTATTTACTTTACCCAAAAATAAGGATATTTTTAAAATACCTATGTAGGAACTTCCTTGATAATCTGTATAACTTCATGCACAATGAAGTAAACAAAAAAGTTGAAAACAAGTTAGTTGACGTACAGTTCATTCAATCATTGAAAATAAACTGGATAGGTACTTTGAATGTACAGTTATTGCAGTTTTAAATAAAAATACAGTACTTCAGTGAGAATGAAAATGTGGCTCACATAACAAAATATGTCAGTAGAAAGAAGATGAAAAGGGGGAAGATACATTTAAGAAGACTCCTAATATGTTGCAAGCTATGCCTCCAAATGCCACTTTACTTGACATAAAACACTTTGGCAGTAGGAGAAACTTTACATTATGGGAGATGTGAGGAGGATGACAAATACAGCATGAGAAACACAAAAAACTGGGATTTGTTTTTTTCCCCATCAAAACTTTGTAAACAGCACCACAATAGCAACAAGGAAAAGGTCTTTCAGTTTGAAAGCAACAGATGCACTACTGAGCAAGAAAGCATGCCTGATAAAATGTATGAACATACAGACAAGTTTTTATAAGTATGAACATAAATGCATGTGCCACACATTCAAAGTTAAAGTTTTATTATGGAAAAAAAAATGACGAATATCTGATACCTCCTTATTTTCCTCGGTTCTGTACCACAGTACAGTAGTTACAAAATGTTGGTTTTGTCATACCCAGAGAGAAGTGATTTTTAAATTTATATTGGTCCTAGTCTCTTTAGCTTTTTCAGTTTTATAAATTTAGGATAAAAAAAAAAAAACCATCAAAGCAGTTTCCACCTCCAATCTAACTTTTAGAGGATCAATGTGACAAGTCGCTGCTTGATAGATGTTTCTCTTGATAAACGACTTGTTCAAAAGAGACATTGTAGTTTTCATTTCCTGACCACAAAACACTTTTAATTTGCAACAGCAGAGCTGCTCGAGTGTGACTAGTTCCCACTTTCCAGCCTTTCAGGTTTGTGGCTGTGTCAGGCCACATAATTGGGCAAAACAAAAACTAGAAAGGAGGTGCATCTGCTGGCAACAATAATTGTATCAAAACTTTTCTTCAGACATGTAACTGATAATATTTCATTTAAGAGTGGGCTTTAAAAACAACTATCAAAAACAACACACAAACTAGCTAAGATTTTCTAGGGAACAAAGCACATCTTAAAATATTTACCTAAACGCCTTAGAATATACATAACTGCCTAGCACTACTATGTTTATTGCATATTTCTGTTATTATTATTACTATCATCCAGGAATCACATTGAAACATCCACCTGTCCACACCATCCAATTTCAGCTCTGAGCATACAGTCCGATTCCCGATTTAAAATTTATAAATGTAATATCCTCCTCATCACAAGCAGCAGTCCAATCTGCTCTGAATATATATTACAGCTTTAACATCACAGAGGGAAATTTCCCATCTGGCAATCACATTCGCTCCAACAGCTCTAGGAGAAGGAGAAAAAAAAAAAAAAAAAAAGCTTTGTCCCCCTCTCGCGCCTCAAAACATTTCTCAGGGCAAATTATGTGCATCTGAAATAAACAGTTGCCTTATTGATTGCTTTAAAGTCAACAAGTTCCAAATGCAAAATTCAATTAGATCATCCCCATTGTATAGCAGTCCAGCATTATATATATATATATATATATATATATATATATATATATATATATATATATATATACATACACACACACACACACAGAGTCACCTACAGCGCCAAAATAGGAGTGTACATTGTGCAACTGCTCTCTCAATCCCTTTCTTGCATTCAGATGCGTTATTACGAGAGATCAACCACCACACACTCCAGATTCCCCCTTTCCCCAGTGTTCTCTCTATCCTTATTTGTTACTATCACATGCTATTAAAAGTCAGCATATCTCCCCACCACCACCCTTTGCTTGTACAAAATAGATTAATAGCTGTTTCTGTTGCTAGTTCTCTAGTCTTAATTGCATATCTGGAAGTGTACATACTGCACCGCAACAAGGTCTATTGAAATCCCCCATGCTCCATTTTATCTGACTTTTTTGGGGGGTGGAGGAGGGAGGCAGATGGGACTGCTGGGGGGTTGAGAGTGAGAGGTTTAAAAAATTAAGTCAATTTGAGCGCCTGATTATTTCATTCTATTACACGTTAACAATAAAGCAATGACAGCCAGACACATGTACACTAGCATAAAATATCCTGCTCATCAACGACAATAAACAATCGATCACAACTGTATTTTTGTTTTGTTTACATGCAAACCATTTCCTCCCCCATCATCAGCTAAAACCTGCGGGAACTGATTACGCCTAAAGTGGGGAGAGATCAGCTGGAGTTCAGAGAAACAGTCAATAATATCATTAGTTTGAAATAGAAAAATACTGTATTTTAGCCGTGTGTATGTGTATATACAGAGAGACATATAGGTGTGTGTGTGGATTTGTTACTAAGCGTTTTTCCTTCTCCAGTCACTGAATTTTACTAAATTTACATACTATTTGAGTTCGGTGGTGTTTATAGTGCACTGCTAGTACCATGCAACTTTAGGTTTACAACTGAGATCAATACAATGGACAAACTAATTCTAAAATCAAAGAAGAAATGATAAACAAATGATATCAAGAAAAAATGCTTATTTACACAGTTTAAAATTTACCATTAAACATTAGGTTTATTGCTAGTCATATTCACATGCAAATTCCTCAGTGCTTTATCATGCTATTTAAATTTGTCTTTGCTATTTAGATGCAAAGGAAGTAGATCCCAAAACGGACATACCATAAACACTGGTGCTACTGATCATTTCTTGCTGGCAGCACAAAAAGCTGAATTGGATTTTTCACAAGCAGGAATTCCAAAGGTTGCTTTTCATTAAAGCCACTTTTCCTCTCAGCTATCAAATGTCACTGCCTTGAAACGTGGGCCCTTTCGTCAGGTATTCATTTAACCTACATGCATATAATTAAGTGGGAAAGCAACATCAACAAAAAGGGGATCTCAGATCACAAGAGAAGAAAGAAAGGGAAAAAAAGCACATGACCAGGAATGCAAGTCCATGTCAATTTCACTCACTCCCATTGAAACTAACAAGAGCTCCAGGGAGGATAGTAATAGGATCAGTGGATTGTATATACCATTAAATTATACATCTTTCTCTCCGTTCCAAGCCAACAATACGCCCACCAGGCTGTACCCCCTCCAAGATGATGTGCTTACATTTTACTGCAACAGCTCCTCTGACATAGTCATGTCCCCCCAGCTAAGATTTAACCCCAACTTTTGTTCTACGAGATTCTTATTTGCACTTATTTACTTAGAAGTAAGTTCCCTGAGAAAGCGTAGTCCCACATTACCTGCACTTTATTATGTTTAATACAACTTAAAAATAAATTAATTAGAGGAAGGAGGTTGGGAGGGATCTTGCAATTGCGAACTCTTAATCTCCCTACTATTGTTGGCAATGATCAAGGAGGAAAAAAACCATGCACTGCAATTGTATATCTGTACTTTCCAGACTACAATTAGGAAAGCAGGCTGGAAATATTTACTATATTAAACGATTGCAAATTAGATTAAATATTTAAGGCACAAGCAGGCGATTTTAAAAATATATATATGTCTGTGTTGGATAGCTTTAAGATTATTTTTTTTTTTTAAATGATCGCTGGAAAAATGCAAAGGATCGTCTTACCTGCAGGTTTGGTACGAGAAGGCGATAGGTTAGAGTAGCATCGATCCGCTGTGTTTGCTGATGAATAGGGGCTCGGGTTAAGTGAAGGTGCCTATGATTTGAAATCATTCCAAGTTTTTGAAGGGAAGACTGACTGCAGCCTCTGCCATGTTGGAATTTCAAACCCAAAACAGCTGCTTTGCAAGGAGCCAGCATGCCAGCAGCTGGACGCCTGCGCAGAGCGCCGCCGAGCCAAATTCAAATCACTTTCACACTAAGAGCCAAAGATCAGTTTTCAAAGGGGCGAGGGGGAGACACGCAAGAGATTCATGTGCAGGGAGAGCTCAATGGCTGCGCTGCTCAGGGCCGTGGCTGCACAGGTCATATTACATGGCAGGGGCTGCTGCCGCTTGCAGGGGAACACGCAAACACGGGCTGGAGGTGGCCGGGAGGTCATGGCAAAGCAGCCCGAGCGCTCTCACTCTCTTTCCTCTGTGGCAGCGGGGGAAGCGGGAACTAAATGAGTTGGGATCCCCACTTCCATCCCTAGCCCCTGCCTCCCGCCGCAGCAATGTTCCTAGAGCCGTCTCCCCCTCAGCAGCACTGTCTCCATGTCCCACCCCATCCCCCAGCGGCAGCAGCAGCGACTCCCGAGCTCCCCTCCCCCTCCCCTGAGCAGCGGCAGTGTCTCCAGCCCCTTGTACCGCAACAGCAGTGTCTGCAGAGCTGCCCCTCAGCAATACCCTCTGATCAATAGAGTTGGTGGGCGGCATGACAAGCTGTGGCAGGGTGACCGAAGTGTTAGAGAGGGAGAAGATTGAAGGGGAAAGGTTCAGTGGGCAAAGGAACTAAGGGGGCCCCATGGCAGTGCCCAGCATAGGTTTGGGGGAAAGAATGAAACAATATTTTTTTAAAAATAAAAATGCTCTGCTTCTTCCACCCCATTCCCTGGTGCTGACCAGCTGGGGCTTGGCATCCCCATACTCCTGCCTGTCAGCTGTGATTTCTCAGCCTTTCTTCCTCTGGTCTTTAGCGCCAAACACACACAGACAGACACACACCCTTCTCTCAGTCCTCAACCCAAGAGGTCTCTCTCTCTCACACACATGCCCAGTTCTGGAAGAATAAGCACAGGGTGGGAAGGCAGACGGTCCTCAGTTCTGAACCTAGCTCTGCCACTGACTCAGTATATGGGCTTGGGCAAGTCTCTTCACCTTTGTCTCAGTTTCCCCATCTATTAAATGGCGATGGTGATACCTACCCAGAGAAGCGGTGTGAGGATTAATTAGTCAACGTTTGTATAGTGTTTTGAAGCTGTAAAGTGCTATAAAAGTACTAAGAATTCTAATTCTCCTCTCTCCAGCCAAATTCATGCCTGTGCCCAAACTCCACTCAGCAAATGGATGAAGTGAGACACTCAAGGCTTTATGCCATCTTCACATTTCCCTTTTATGAAGTTATGCCACTGCAGCTGCACTGCTGTAGCGCTTCAGCATACACACTACCTATGCCAATGGGAAGGGTTCTCCTATCAGAGTATGTAAGACACTCCCCGAGAGGCGGTAACTAGGTCAACAGAAGAATTCTTCCATCAAACTAGTGCCGTCCACCCGGGAACTTAGGTCAGTTCAGCAACACCACTCTGGGGTGGATTTTTCATACCCACAACCAACCTAATTTTCTAGACCAGGCCTCAGGAGTTGCCTTAACTTGAACCCAGCTGTCAACACCTTCTATCTGACAAGCAGAAACAAGCGAGGCATAGGAACACCACATCCACACTTCCTTTCTCCAGCACATCCCCAGCAGCTTCAGTGGAATGGCACAGAACCAGCTGCTGAGAGGAATCCGCCAAAGGATTCTTAGGATTGCTTTCCAACCTCTTTAGGCTGGCAGACCAGGCATAACGTGGCCAAACACCACAAATCAGGCCCTCTCTCAAACACACACCTAACACACGCTCTCTCACAAACACTCAGTTCTATTCCTATCAATCTCTCACATAAAACACTCTTCTCTCATATACCCACACGTATCTATGTCTTTCTCCTACTCTCACAAACCATTTCCCCCTCCTCTTTCTCTTGCTTACACACACAATCTCCATCTCTACTCACCCTCACCATGACAGGAGGGATTCCACAAGGACGATCTTCATTCCTGCTCCCAGAGCTGGGGAATTTAGGACTACAAGAGGATCTTTATCTTCTTCTGTGCTAGTGAGGAGGCAGACCCCGCCTCTGTCCCCCTGTTCTGGAGGAGGTAGGGCACATGGTTGTCCCTGGTTAGTTATACTCCCCTCTCCCTGATCCTGAAAGTGGTGTAGAGATGCTATGGGTGGATCTTCATTGCTTTCAGACCTGGGGGAGTTCGATCAGATATTCAAAGCAAGAAGACAAGATGTACTATGTGTCATCGGAGTGGACAAGAGCGGTGGGGAGGGATAGTTTTTGCCAGGGAGTGAGGGAGATGCACCCAGTCGGGGGGTTGGCATCTTAGAGAAAGCTTGCTGTTCCTCTTTGTGCCTTTCCTGCAGCAGCACACCAGGTCTAGGAGCAACCGTGAAGCAGATGCAGAAAAACAAGGGAGGCCGAAGTGAGATTTCTGATTTTCTTGGGAACCTGCATTCCCTAATTCCTGGGGAAGGTGTGGGGATGGAGATTCCTTAAGGTGGAGAGACAAATGACATGGTGGCAACATATGACCAATCTGATGGAAGATGGTCCTTGAAATGATCATGTATTCAACTAGCTCCTGGGTAAATTTCGCCAGTTGGCTGGTGGTTGTTTCAGGAAGCCAGGATCTTCAGGGTGAGGGCTGGTGGGTTAGAAAAACACAGACAGAGCAACATGGGCTAGATCCTTGGCATGGACCAGATCAGTGGACAGAAAGCCAGCATAACCAGCTACCAGGGGATTCCATTAGTTAAAGGGGAATCTCTGGATTGCAAAGAGTGGGTATAGCCATCACTGTGAACCCAACCTCACACCCCGGTTGCCACCCTAGATATAGGATGCCTGTTTGGGGTGTGACTGGAAAAAGACAGTGTCAGTAGAGCATAGCCCCAATTGCAGAATGGTCCTTTCACACCATTTAACTCAGTGCCGAAACAGAACTCAAAGCCAAGGGGGAGTGGAACTAACATGGCTTTCAGCCACCTTTTCAACCTCCTAATCTAATCAACTTGGGCTTCTCGAGGGGCTGGAGAGCCTCCTGGAAGATCTCCAAAGCATTGGGGTCCCAAGTTACAGCACCTTCCTGGGGCTACCTATGGGCCTCAGTATGGATCAGAATCTCCACAAAACTATGAGAAGTGGCCCTGCCCCCAACATGCTTCCTCTGAATGTCTCTGCAAAGCCTGCACAGGGGGAATCCTCCTCGGCCGGAAGCAGGGCCCTTTGGGCCCGGGCCCCATCCCTGCCCCTTTACATCTCTCTGGCCCTTTTACATAGAGTTAAGGGGGCAGAGTGGGGGGCGGGTGACTAACTGTCAGTTAAGGAAGTATGTGCTGTGGATGCCCCAACAGAGGACATATTTGTTAAACAAGTCATTTAAGGATATTGATATCAAGACATCAGTAAAAGCCTCCACAGTTTAATGGAACCTCAGTTTAGAATGTGCCTATTAACATTGCCTTTAGCAGCTCATTTCCTTGTCTTTTTTCTTTGCAAGGACCAGGGAAATTAAGCACAAATACTAGTATTAATATAAGATTAAGGGTGAGCTTAAAGCAAAATTCCCAAAGTTAACATTTCTAGTGAAACATTAACCTGGCCCTGTTGTGCATACTGTTTGTAGTATTTTCTACTCCTGCTTTCCTTGTTAAAGGTAAACTTTAATGTACCACTGTTTATATACACAATGTACAACAAGATTGCCAACCACAAGCATCAAAACTCATGAGTCAGGGCCCCTCCACATCATGAGATTTTTTAAAAATATATGTTTGGGGTTCCTTTTATTTTCCTTGCAGTTTTTGAGACTTTAGGGTTCCGATTTTCTGGCTTTTCTCCACAACCATGAGGGCTAGAAAGGTACTTAAAAAAATGAAAGCTGAGCTTCTTGCATAATTACTGGACTCTGGGAGCTGGGGCTTTAAGAAAAACACTAGATATCACAAGAATCAGATTTGGCAACACTATTGGGAGCACCATGACTTTTGGAATTGCCTGACCATTGAATTATTTATTTATCAATTGTTTAATTGCATTAACTCTAGTATTTAAACTTGTTCTCCATACAGTATACTTTCCCTCCTTTATGACAGCTCATTACATTAAAGTAGTCAGCATCCAGTCAGTAGCCATGTCAATACATGCATATGGGGTGAAATTGACTCCTGTTCACAGGGTCAACACAAGGCCTATGCACCACTTAAATCCCATTTAATTCCTATTCTGAGGTCTGAATTGACGCTTGAGCAGAGGCTTCACCCGGGTCCTCTGTACAGGAGTGAATTTTGTTTGCCCTTAGTTTGAAAATATCACCAACCAATCCTGATCATTTTGAAAGTGAACTTCTCACACACACTCAGACTGAGAACCTCATCTTGAGCCTATTTCTTGAGGTAGGTGAAATGTTCAGAATAAAACTCAAAACCACATGAAACTTGTGTGGTTTCAGGTTTTGTTACTAACGCTAAAGTCAGGCAACACTGCATGGAAGGTACACAGACCTTTTCAGCAAGCCTGGGTCAATTACACTGAAACCATTCAAAACGTGAAAAACAAATAATAATACATAATCATGATGTCCTTCAATCTATACTAGTCTAAAGATACCAGCATTATAGTAGCTAGACATCACATCTTCTCCATAGCGTACCCTGTAAAGCTATAAGGGAAACTATGGTGTGTTTTGAAACAATCTTTAGTTCATTGTAATTTCATACATGGATTGATAGATAAATGGAAGCATGTTCTTTAGCACGGCAGACAATGCCATCAATCTTTCAAAGAAGGTGTCACAGTTCAGGGTTAACTGTACCTCTGACCCATTTCTGGATCTCTCAGAGCATGTCACTCTTTAGGTGACATGCTTCCCACCTTCTCCTCTTTCCTGGTGGAGTCCCATGATTCTCCCGCTCTTAGATCAGGGCTACAGCACCCTGTTTACGAACTGTTTATTGTTCAGCAGGTCCAACTGAGCTTGGCCCCAGCAAGTCTTCCCTTCAAGAGTTGTGAGTGGGTTGTAGCCCACGAAAGCTTATGCTCTAATAAATTTGTTAGTCTCTAAGGTGCCACAAGTACTCCTGTTCTTTTTGCGGATACAGACTAACACGGCTGCTACTCTGTGACCAGTGGTGAATACAATGACCCAAAAAGCCTTTTAAAAAACAAAGTATTGTTTAATTTCAATTGTAGGAACAAAACATCGCAAAAGGAAAGGGGCTGTAACACAATAAAAGGCCTACATGGATAGTTATCTTACCTATAGGCTTAGGTAGTTTATCCTGGACACCCCAACCTCAGGGGACTGAAATTCAGTCTGTCCCCCAGTGGTCTTTGCCTCACTCTCACCTGTTCTTCCAGGACTATCAACCCAAAAGTTCTTTGTTTATTTTTTCCCCACTTAGCTCTCCCTGTGAATACAAACTAGGATCCCTCCTCTGTGTCAAGCCAGACTATTGAACTCATCAAGGTCTGAAACAAAACTTCTAAAGCAAATGATACTTGCACTGTTCTGTAAGTATCAGGAAATGGGACAATCTGAAGCTATGATTCCCTTTCCTCCACACATGCCACTAACCTCAGTTCGAATTAAATGTTGGTAATCCAATAGCGAACAACAACACAGTAACAATCAAACAAGCAGATGGACATATAATATTCATGAAATACCACAGGCAGTTCCCATGTCCTTCACAATAGGTCTCAGAGATTAAATTCACTCCTGTGCGGAGGACCAAAACAAAGCCAATGCACAACTTACATTCTAGTTGAAACTTCAAAATAGAGCTGAAGTGGGATGTAAGTGGTTCACAGGTCTTGTGCTGGCTCTCTGCATGGGAGTGAATTTCATTCAGAATGGTTAGGACTATTTAATTGATTTGAAGGTAATTTACAAACCACATGTGAACTGGGCCCACAGAAGACAATGGTAAACTCTCAGCTACTTCAGTGGAGCCAGGATTCCACCCTGGAGATCCTGCAGCTTTTCTATACAATTCAGTGGAAATTCCACTCATAGAGCAGCAACAAGATCAAGCCTAAAATGACTAAAAGAACCAAAGGTAGAAGACCAAGAAAAAGCACAACTATCTGGGGACTGAATACTAAGGCTTAGGGAAAACTTTCATTTCCGTTCTGCTGTTGTGTAAAAACAGATAATTTTGATCAGATGTAGCCCATTTGGGGCAGATTCTGCACTTTTTAAACAGGCAAAATTTCTATTTTTTTTTAAAGACTCCCATTGATTTCAGTGGGAGCCTGAGGTTTCTTAAAGTTATGCTCTAGTTCAAATAGGAATTAATTCAGGGAAGTCCTATGGCCTGTGTTAAGCAGGAGGACAGACTAGATGATCACATTGGTTGGTCCCTTTTTTGCTTTATAATCTATGAACCCTAAGACATTAGCAAAACTTCCCTTGACTTCAATAGGATGTTTACCATTGTAAGGAATACAGACTCGTGGCTAGATCCACAAAGAGGATTTCAGCTCAATGTTGCAACAACTAACTTTAGGCCTCCTGCTGCTCAGTGGAATTCACAGCCCTGAGTTAGGTTTCCTATATAATGCATGGCAAATGTTGGACACCTAAGAATGGGATTCACAAAAGCCAGCACATCAAGCTAACCAGCACAAAATATCCAGGAGATGGCTTAGGCCCTGCTCCTCGAAGGGAGATAGGCACCTAACTCAAGGCCAGAGGGAGGTATCCATATTCACTTGGGATTCACAGTCATGAACCCTCTCCTAGAATTAGGGTCCTAAGACAGGTCAGCCCTTTCTCAAGAAAATCCCAGGAAGAAGAGGTGCCGGTCCCACCTCCGCTATAATCCTGGTTCAAATCCCCATTCTGCTTCATTTGGAGCCGGATCTTGAACTAGGTCTCCCACTCCTGGGTGAATGCCCTAACACTGGGCTATAGGGTGTTCTGGGATGGGGCTTTCTCAGTCTCTCATGTTGAAGATATTCCACTTTGTATAATTACTTAAACATTCATTGGGCCTGAGACAGAGTGAGTGACTCTATAGTGACCACTATAGCTGAGTGGATCCAGGTTCCAGACCCTGCTCCAGTGACTAATTAAGAACTTTATACAGACACCTCAGCTCTCTGTCTAGTTGTCAAGCTGCTTCCTCCTCCACGGTGCCTGGGCATCAGCAAGGGAAGCATTGAGAGCAGAGGACAGAGTCTTCATTCTCTCAGGTCTTGCTAGGGTGACCAGATAGCACGTATGAAAAATCAGGACGGGGTGGGGGGTAATTGGCACCTATATAAGACAAAGCCCCAAATATCGGGACTGTCCCTATAAAATTGAAACATCTGGTCACCCTAGGTCTTGCATCCAGCATCACAGCTGTCACTGGCATTCAGAAGGAGCAATTTCAGAAAGTGCTATGTGGGAGCATGCTCAGTGCAGATAGCATCTTCAATGAATTTAGCTTACAAATTCTAACAAGTCTTTACTGAACATGTGCAAACTGAGATGTTCATAACTTGGTCAGATTTGGGTAAATTTTCACAAGGATGGCAAAAGGCACATCCCTGTGACCTGGCTGACTCCCTTGCCAAATTTCAAGTCCTTGCTCCAAAGCATGAAGGCACTAGAGCTTCTCAACAAAATGGTTGTAAGATTTTTTTAACAAGGGCAAAACAATATATTCTTTCCCACTCTTGTTCTGAGAAATAGCTTAACAGTTTCTGATGACATTTTCCCAAAAATGCAGCTTGACAAGGAAAATTTCAGCCCAAATAGTTAAAGTTTGGCAAAGTTATAAGCAAATGAAAAGGTCATCTTATAACTCAGCGTCAGGCCACCTTTACTAAGGAGATAGAAATAGTTAGGTCTATAATCAGAGATTAATGATAACAAAAATATAGATTTTATCAATTTATCCAATCTCCAAAATGAAACACCTGATTTTGGAAAAAATACATTGAAAATTAAACAATAGCATTATTACTAGATTGCAGCTAGTAGCTTACTTTTTTCAACCACCTTATATATTCATCCGAGAAACATTTTGTATCTGATTTCCAAATACATATTATAAAATCTTTCATTTAACATACAAATGAATGTAATTAACTTTGGAATCAAAGAAAAGGAAAACTATTTAACAGAACACTGCATATATTTATATGCAGTTTCAAAATTCCTCAAAATTACACATACTCAGAAAAAAGATTTGTTTAATAGAATATATATTATAGGATTTGCATGTCTGATAAGATCCACACTGGGATTTATTTGCTATTGTTTCAGGAGCAGATTTCTAACCGAAGGTTTCTTTTTGATGGGTTAAGGCTGCTTTACTCACAGGCAAATAACTGTTTTAAGCAATATTTTTAAATTATGACATTGATCTTCCCAAAGCTAAATTGCTTTGATAGCAAAATTAGCACAATGTTTGTGATTTGTATTGTTCTGAAAATCTGTTTTTAATATTATGGGTTCATCTGAGTCATGGAGCAACATTATCAATCTATCTGTGCAGCCACCTCTAAAGCTTTTTATATGAATGAAACATTTTATCTATTCTAGCTGGTCATTCACCTATAGGAATGTGCTTTTTATGAGCTTAAATCAAGTATCCAAAACAAAATGGCTTTCCAACATTCAATGCACCAGTATTTCAGAAAGGTCTATGTTACCTCTTTGAAGAAAAAAGGAAGAAAATATATGGGATTTACACTTCTCTAAAAACTATTTAGATAATCTGAGTATCACTGCCATTTGCAGAACTTCTTTCTTATAGAGTTTTACTGTGTGATGCATCTCCTTAGAGTGGATATAAAGATGTTATAAAAATAAAATAATGTAGTTGTGCTTGGCACTACCAGAAGAATCACCTTTAGCCACCATCAACAATTTAATAACCAAGCCTTGTTAACTTGTCTTTCCTTCTTACACCTACAACTGCTTTTTTTAGTATGTTGACATTTAATGAGTAGGGTTCAATCCTGCAAAGTGCTGAGCACTCTGATTCCAATCAGAGCCTCTAAGTATGTGCTTAACTTTAAGCACATGAGCAAACCTATTAAAGTTAATGGGATTCATGTTCCTAAAGTTAAGCACATATTTAAGTGCTTTACTGGATCAGGACCAGAATGAACAGCGCCTTGTAGAATCAAACTACCAGTGAGGACCATACACAAAATAATCTATAAAGAACCCACCTCCTATAAAAATCAACTGCAGCAAATAAAGGCAAAGCCAAAATGCATGAATAAATATCTGTTGCTCTCTTTCTGTTATTGCTCACAAAGCTGACAGTAGCACTTACAATAAATTCTCTTAATAAGTTTCCATAAAATTACAATTTATTTTAAAGATCATCATTTGTAATTCTATTCTCATAAGACCATTAAACACATGGGTCTTTTTAATTTTAAAAGACCTGCTAACAGTTCTCACAAAAGAATTTATTCAGGACCTTGACCTTAAATTGATACAATTGCACAACTTAATCAGAATTAAAAATGAGTCAAACTACTGTCCAATAGTATCAAGGGGTCAATTTAGCCATACAGCAGCCTATGCCACAGATGCAAAGAGACTCCATTAGCACAACTGCCTGTGATATCTTGACACTGAATTAAATGTTTATGCTGAAATGTTTTCTTCCAGGTGTTTTTATCAGTCTCCTGCAAAATGGAAAGTACTGAAAAATAGTCTAAAAATCTCTTTCAATTCCATTGTAGTTTTTAATTTTGATGTACTACACACTTTGTTAGATTATTTTATTTTTCTTGAACTTTAAGACTAACTGGAGTAGTTTGAGCACCTGTCCCTTACAGTGGATTTGGTATCATTCATATCTGCACACATTTTTATGGAACTGGAAAGTTGTGACAATTAGAGAGAGTTCCCAACTTCAGAACCACACTTCCCTAAATCTGGAGTGTCTTCAGGTCTGGAAGTTCTGCTGTGAGACAATCTCTAGTAATAATTTATCAATGGATTGTTTCAATTTCAAGTAGCATTCCTAAAATTCGTAGGTTGTTTAATGCATCTAGTTCCTTCAAAAATTAAATAACGGAATTGAAGGAGCAAATAGAGAAACACTGCAGCTTCTATTTTTGTACCTACCTATAAAGTAATATTCACACTTTCCAAGTTTGTGAATATCCACTCTTGTAGCTTAGCACGTTTTGTTAAGTGCATAAGACTGCAAAAGTCCCCAACAGCTCTGGTATGTGCATTTAAGGAACCTAAAGTAAGGTACATTCCGCGCCAGATTCTGATCTCATTTACAGCAGTGTACATTTTGAATCAATCCAATGACTTTAACAGACTTGTTCTGGATTTACGCCAGCATAAATGAGATCAGAGTCTTGCCCTCTGACATTTATATAGATCAAAGAAAAAAATAATTTCCTGCGTATAAAGGGCCAGAACCTCAGCTGGTGTAATTTGGCATAACTTCATTGAAGTCAATGGAGCTATGGTAATTTACATCAGATGAGGGTCTGGCCCAGAATATATAAAAGTTTTCAGAGCCAGTTTTTTAATTCATTTAAAACTATTATGTTAGGTGGGCTATTGATGCTTGGAATTAATGCGCAAGTTGTTAATCTCTCTAGACCTGGGTTTAAAATTAGACAAAGCAATAATTAGTTTGGCACCATCATTCCACTACCCAGAGGGTAATAATATAGGTCATAAAATACCAGAGACTGGCACTACTTTTCATACAAAAAAAAAAAAAGAATCAGTACTGGAAAGGAGTATAGAATTTTAAAAAATTAGTTGTCATTGGCTGGCATAACGTTTTGTGACATATTGTGCCACCTCACAGGAAACTGAGGTTTATATGAGTCCTTAAGTCTCTCAGTTCCCAGGAATAGAGGTTATTCTTTTCAGGAATACTTGATTTAAAGAAGTCTATATTCCATCTATACTATGCTTTTTTTCTGTAATATACGTTGGATTTATCACCAAGGCTAAAGTTATGAAAATGGTTTTATTTTGTACAGTTTCCAATACTTTTTGCCCATATATTTATGTCCTTCTTAACATATATGAATGATGCACTGTAAACAGTTTATAAACATATGGAAGTATAGCACTGTAGTATATGTATCTTGATTTGTTTTCATGACAAATGACTACTGGCAACATGAATAATTCAAATTCAGAAATGATGAAAATATAGAGGAATTGCATTTGGATATTTCTTCCTGTCCTGTCAATCATTTTTGCCAGGTTTCTGTTTAAACATAATGAAAATTAAGAAGTCATCAAGTCTGAGAACTAGTCTTGTGTATCAGAAATGCTTGCTTATGTTTGTACTGTTTAAATACTGCTGATGTTTAACGCACTGTATTCATTTGGTATTTGGTATTCTCATATATACCAACTCATTAAATTAGGGAAACAATATTGTGAGTATGTGATTGTAAATATATTTTTCATACAGTAGGACTGTGTTTAAATTGTGTACAGAGCAGTATACTGTACACACAAATGTGTATGTGTATCTATACAGGTACACATCTAAAATATGTGTGCATATGTGTATCATATACGTATATATATACAATTAAAGAGTGCATATTCCATGTTATAGATGCATATATTCATAAATCATTTAAAGTTAAGCTTTTCATGTGATGTGAGGCACTGATACAAACTTGCTAATGATAATTATAGAACTGATGCTGATTTAGTCATTTCAAGAAAGCCATGGAGGCATAATTAGTGTCTGAATGGCCTCAATATTGCATTATTAGGAGGCTAGGGTGAAACTTGAAATGAGAACATCAAGGCTGATAAGAGAAAAGAAAACATGAAATACATACATAATTCATTCTGAGATATTATAAAGGTTTGTAACCAGAAACAATAATTTGCAGAAAGCATCTCATGTACTGGAGCCAACTGCAATCATCTGGTCAACCTGTTTAAGATCAAATAATATTCTCAGCTATTCTCAGTAGTATCTTTGTAATAAAGTACCAGCAAACAGACACTGTTTGCTTCTGGTCACTTTTAAAGAATGTTCAGTTTATCAGTGGGGACTTTAATCTCAAGCTTCATAGAGTACAAAAAGAATATTGATCCCACTGTGTTGTCCTTTAGGCCACAAGGCATGCACATTTCTACGTTCATTTGTCAGAAGACAAAAAATAAATTTTGCCTTTTGAAAATACCAAATGACATCTTTTAAAACAGAATCATTTTCCATCACTTTTTTCTTCCTTTTATCCCTGACTCATTTACTCTCTCTGATAATGCTTTTCTTCCACCATACTTCCAGTGGTGAAGAACATCTATGCAGAATTCCTTGCTCTGGACCCCTGCCAAGCCAGCCATTATCTAGTGACCTGCTGCGCTGGCTGAATGGAGCAATATCAGTCATGAGTCCCCTTTTTGGTTCTCTTGCTTAATAGGAGGCAGCAGATATGAAGAACGACTCTACCCAGGTTAGGTAAAGAAATGTGCTATGATTGCAGTCATTATTCTTGATTAGATCAGGTCTACAGCTAAAGAATTGGAAATTCTCTGTGTATCATGCACCTGAAATTTATCTTTAAATTTATAGTTCTATTTATACAAATTATGTATGCATATAGGCCAGTGATTTATTAGTAATTATTATTTCTTACTTTAAAAAATAAAATGTTTACCCAGGTTGCAGTGATCAAAAGTTGTTACCACCTCAAAAGTGACCGATGAGTCTTGTCTCTGTCCAATTTCCAAGGGACAAGTATCTGCATCCAGTTTACATTATTTGCACCATTTTTGGCATTCTCAGGAGAAAGGTCAAGGAGTTACTGGAGACTTAACTGATCCTTCATTATCCAATGGTCCTTCAAGTTAGGGGTGAGGTACACTGAAGAAGCACTTGGATAGACTAATAGACAGTGACCCTCCACACCCAACAAGACAAGACAAAGACCTTGAATTGGCACCAGAAGTGGACTGAGAGCCAGTGGAGGGATCTTAGCACAGGTAGGATGTGCTCACAGTGGCCTAGTATTCTCTGTGATCTGAATCCCATTGTATCTATATTTAGCCCCAGTGACTGCAGTAATTCAGTCTGGAGGTGACAAATCCATGGATCGCTGTGGTCAGGTCCTTCTCCCGGATGAAGTTCTCTAGCTAGTTAAAGGTGAAAGAAGGCACTTTTGCAACACTTTGATGAGTTGGGACAAATGCCTTTGCTGGAAGGGGAGATCAATGTGCCAGTTATTTTTTCAGAGTATTTCCCTTTCCCAAACAGCACCATTTCAGTCTTGCTCAGGTTGAGCCAGCTGCTCTTCCTCCAGAAGAAGACTCTTGTAGGTGTTGCGTCATTTTTTGACATTTTTCATTTTATATCTATGGGGAAAATGAGATTATAGAACTGGGTATCATCAGCTTATTGTGGCATCTCATCACCAGTTCTGTCCATCAACTGCAGCTGTGTTGTGTCAGCTGATCAAAAGTATCCTGTGATGGATTATATCAAAAGCTGCAAGGAGTTTGAGTAATAAGAGTACTGAGATGACCCCTACACATTTCCATGAAGACATTTCCTTTAAGCCATGGGGAAATCCCGATGACTTGTAGTACCAAGATTTTTATTCCTTCTGTTTATATCACATCACCTTCCTCTATAATCATTTCATGACTTTGTTTAATATCCTCATTTGTCTCTATCTTCATGAAAAGGTAAATTCAACAGTATTGTGAATGCCTAAAGTATCAAACAGTCTGTCGGACCATCATAATCTTTAAAAGTTTTTGAAGAACAAATCTGCTTTGCATAATAGACAAGCATTGGGTTCCAGAACTAAAAGGGATGAGAAGAGGTGGATGAAATAATTATAGCAAACACTGTGGCCTGGTCTACACTAGGAGGTTATGTCAAATTTAGCAGCGTTAAATCGAATTAACCCTGCACCCATCCACACAACGAAGCTATTTAGTTCGACATAGAGGTCTCTTAAATTCGATTTCTGTACTCCTCCCCAACGAGGGGAGTAGCGCTAAATTCGACATGGCCATGTCGAATTAGGGTAGGTGTGGATGGAATTCGACGCTAATAGCTCCGGGAGCTATCCCACAGTGCACCACTCTGTTGACGCTCTGGACAGCAGTCCGAGCTTGGATGCTCTGACCAGCCACACAGGAAATGCCCCGGGAAAATTTGAATTCCTTTTCCTGTCTGGGCAGTTTGAATCTCATTTCCTGTTTGGACATGGTGGCGAGCTCAGCAGCACTGGCAACGATGCAGAGCTCTCTAGCAGAGGTGACCATGCAATCTCAGAATAGAAAGAGGGCCCCAGCATGGACTGATCGGGAAGTCTTGGATCTGATCGCTGTGTGGGGCGATGAGTCCGTGCTTTCGGAGCTGCGATCGAAAAGATGGAATGCAAAGATCTATGAGAAGATCTCAAAAGCCATGACAGAGAGAGGATACAGCTGGGATGCAACGCAGTGCCGCGTGAAAATCAAGGAGCTGAGACAAGGTACCAGAAGACCAAAGAGGCAAACAGACGCTCCGGATCCCAGCCCCAGACATGCCGTTTCTACGAGGCACTGCATTCCATTCTAGGTGCAGCCGCCACCACTATCCCACCACTGACCGTGGACTCTGAGGATGGGATATTGTCGACGGCCGCTTCCTCGGAGATGTTAGCGGACGGGGAAGATGAGGAAGGAGATGAGGAGGACGAGGCAGTCGACAGCGCTTACAACGCTGATTTCCCCGACAGCCAGGATCTCTTCATCACCCTCACAGAGATCCCCTACCAACCATCCCCAGGCGTTAACCTGGACCCTGAATCAGGGGAAGGATCAGTTGGTAAGTGTATTAAACATGTAAACATTTATTTTGAACAGAACAGGAATATTAACAATGGGTTTTTCATGATTAGTTTGCCCTAGGCGCTTAACGTTTAAGTCCTTGGCAGTGCAACTACTGCAAAAGAATCTAACAATGTCCGGTTTATCATGATTAGTTTGCCCTAGGCGCTCTACTTTTTAGTCCTTGCCAGTGCAGCTACTGGAAAATAAGGTCTATATGTCCGGGGATAGAGCTGAAATCCTCATGGGACATCTCCACGAAGCTCTCCTGGAGATAATTGGAAAGCCTTTGCATGAGGTTCCTGGGGAGAGCGGCCTTATTGTGTCCTCCGTGGTAGGAAACTTTTCCGCGCCAGGCTATCATCAAGTACTCTGGGATCATTGCCTTGCAGAGCATGGTGGCATACGGCCCTGGTTTTTGCTGGCTTTCACGCAGCATGCGTTCTTTCTCTGTCTCAGAAATCCTCAGCAGAGTGATGTCGCTCATGGTGACCTGCTTAGAATTAGGGGAATGTTACTATTGGGACTGCTTGCCTGTTCCTTTACAGAACTGTAACTGGCGGTTTACAGCCACGCGGTGGAGGCGGGAGAGGGGCAGCAAACAGGGATCTTTCCCGGGGACAGCTGCGAGGGGGTGGGACAGGGGCAGAGTTCATGCTTGCCGGATTGCCGGCAGCAGGAACTGGCCAATGCTAGGAGCATTGCTTTGAACGTGAAAGGAGGGACCTGCGATAATTTAAGTTTTAAGCAGCCAAAAGTCTACAGCTTACCATGTCAGCCTGCTACCCGAATTCCGCTGTCCTGCCCCGCTTGTCTGATCTCCACTGCAAAACCCCACGCACTGAATGCGAAGGCCGAAAATTCGACCTTGTCCTGAATGCGCATGTGATAGGTGCTGTGCATGGTCTTGTTCACAGAGAAAGACTATGTTCATTGTTCACAAAAAATTATCTTTTTGAGGAATTCACTCCCTTTTTCCCATCCCACAGCTGCGACTGTCTCCCGACCTACCCTGGCATCCCCCTCCCAGAGGCTGGCGCAGAATAGGCGGAGAAAGAAAAGGACACGGGACGACATGTTCTCAGAACTTATGGGCTGCTCCCGAGCCGAGGCGGCCCAGCAGACCCAGTGGAGGGAGAACATGTCGCAATACCATCGATCACACATTGAACGGGAGGAGATGTGGCAGCAGGAAGACCAGCAGGCGACTCAAACGCTGCTTGGACTAATGAGGGAGCAAACGGACACGTTCCGGCACCTTGTGGATGTTCTGCAGGACCGGAGGCAGGTGGACAGAGCTCCGCTGCAGTCTATCTCTAACCGCCCTCCCCCGCCACAAAGTCCCATACCCCCCTCACCCAAAATCCCAAGAAGGAGGGGTGGCAGGGGCCGTGAAAACTGTCACTCCACCCCTGCAGACTGCTCAAGTACCAGAAGGCTCTCATTCCCCAAAATTTGATAAGTCCTTTCCTTCCCGCCTCACCCAAGCCCCTGCCCCAGTTTCATCCCCTAACTGTGTAGTTGCTAATAAAAAATACGTTTCTGTTAATTACTGTTTCCATCATGTTCTTTTAGAGGAGAGTGCGTTTGAAGGGTGGAAGGGGGTTGGTAATTGGAGAGGACAGTCACCTTTACCAGGGTACAGACACGGGGGCAGGTTCAGCAGCAGGTCACACACACATTGCAGTCACTAGGCACCCTGGTCAGTCTGGGAGGTGGTTTTCATGTTCTGGGGGGGGGGGGTGCTATGTGACTTTGTGGCGGGGGAGGGCGGTTAGAGATCTTATGCAGCGGTTCTTATCCTGGATCACAGAGCCACGCAGCAGGGGATCTGTAACCGTCCTCCCCCGCCACAAAGTCACATAGCCCCCACACACAGAGTCCCGAAAAGGAGGGGTGGCAGGCTCCGTTGAAACAACCAGTCCACCACTGCGGACCGCTCTAGGAGCAGGAGCCTGTCATTCCTCGAGTTTAGAAGTGTTCTTTCCATCACTACGCCCGCTTCCCACCACAGTCTGCGTCCCAGTTTCAACACTTTACCACGAAAGCCGTAATAAAGAAAACGGGGCTCATTATCAAAGTTCCATTTATTTTATTTTTAAACGTGTGTTGGAAGGGGGGGGGGGGTGAACGGAGTATGTAGCTGGAGAGTATAGTCAACATTAACCGGGTAAAGAAACGGGGACAGGTTCAGCTTCTCTTTAAACAAACGTAATAGTCACAGGTTACCCTGCTCACTGAGGAACATAGCTTTCAAAGCCTCCCGGATGCACAGCGCGTCCCGCTGGGCTCTTCTAATCGCACGGCTGTCTGGCTGTGCGTAATCAGCAGCCAGGCTATTTGCCTCAACCTCCCACCCGGCCATAAAGGTCTCCCCCTTGCTCTCACACAGATTGTGGAGCACACAGCAAGCTGCAATAACAATGGGGATATTGGTTTCGCTGAGATCACAGCGAGTCAGTAAGCTTCTCCATCTCCCCTTGAGACGTCCAAAAGCACACTCCACCACCATTCTGCACTTGCTCAGACGGTAGTTGAAGAGTTCTTTTTCAGTGTCCAGGGCGCCAGTACAGGGCTTCATGAGCCAGGGCATTAGCGGGTAGGCTGGGTCCCCGAGGATCACTATAGGCATCTCCACATCCCCAACAGTTATTTTGTGGTCCGGGAAGTAAATACTTTCCTGCAGCCGTCTAAACAGACCAGAGTCCCTGAAAACACGAGCGTCATGAACCTTGCCCGGCCATCCGACGTTGATGTTTGTAAAACGTCCCCTATGGTCCACCAGTGCTTGCAGCACCATTGAAAAGTAGCCCTTTCGGTTAATGTACTGGCTGGCCTGGTGGTCCGGTCCCAGGATAGGGATGTGAGTTCCATCTATAGCCCCACCGCAGTTTGGGAATCCCATCGCAGCGAAGCCATCTATGATGACCTGCACGTTTCCCAGGGTCACTACCTTTGACAGCAGTAGCTCAACGATTGCGTTGGCTACTTGCATCACAGCAACCCCCATGGTAGATTTGCCCATGCCAAAGTGGTTCGCGACTGACTGGTAGCTGTCTGGCGCTGCAAGCTTCCAGAGGGCTATGGCCACTCGCTTCTGGACAGTCAGGGCTGCTCGCATCCGGGTGTCCTTGCGCTTCAGGGCAGGGGACAGCAACTCACAAAGTTCCAGGAAAGTTCCCTTCTGCATCCGAAAGTTTCGCAGCCACTGTGATTCATCCCAGACCTGCAGCACTATGCAGTCCCACCAGTCCGTGCTTGTTTCCCGGGCCCAGAATCACCGTTCCACAGCATCAACATGACCCATTGCCACCATGATGTTCACGGCGCGGAGTCCCGTGCTTTGTGAGAGGTCTGTGCCCCTCTCAGACTTAATGTCCTCACCGCGCTGCCGTAGCCTCCTCGCCCGATTTCTCAGCATCTGCCTCTGGAAAAGCTGGATGATAAGGTGCGAGGTGTTGACAACGGCCATAACTGCAGCGATGGTCGCAGCAGGCTCCATACTCGCAGTGCTGTGGCGTCCGCGCTGTCACTCACCAGAAAAGTGCGCGAACTGATTTCCCGCCGGCGCTTTCAGGGAGGGAGGGACGGAGGGACGGTTGGATGACGACAGTTACCCAAAACCACCCTCGACACATTTTTTGCCCCAGCAGGCATTGGGGGCTCGACCCAGAATTCCAATGGGCAGCGGGGACTGCGGGAACTGTAGGATAGCTGCCCACAGTGCACCGCTTCCAATGTCGACGCTTGCCCCGTTAGTGTGGCCTCACAAAGTCAAATTACTGTCCTTAGTGTGGATACACACGTTCGACTTTGTAATATCGGTTCCACAAATTTGATTTAGGTAAAATCGAACTACTCTCGTAGTGTAGACATACCCTGTATTACAGGAATGTCACCCATTTGCCTGCTGTGAACTGAAATCATGGGGAACAAGTCTGCCCTTCTCTTGTGTTAATTAGGCATTATTCTAATTGCATGTGCAGAGGATGAGTATAGGCAGATTCAGTGTACAAAAGTAGTAGTTATGGAGGAATAAAGGATTCAGTTGAAAACACATTTAGGCTTTGTCTAGATGCCAGGGGACAGTCCTAACATGAGCATTTCTGGCATAAGACATGGGTAGGTCTCATATAGGTGGGTTGAACAAGGGCTTGATCCTGGAAGGCACTGAGCACCTCTACTTCACCTTGACTTTAATGGTACTTGCAGGCACTCAGCACTTCTCAGTATCAAGCTTTTAGTTTCTGGGGTATTTTTTATAACAGTCATCTATTTTTCAGGCACAATTAACTGTGGGTGCAAATGCTAAGTAGACAGTTAACTACCTGACTGCACTCAGCTAGTTAGATAACTAAATACTAGTAGTCAAAGTCCTCACTTGCATTTATTGCATTTAACTGGTTTGCAATAATTTCCTCATCCTTAAAAATACGGAACACCATAGATAAAATCAGGCAAAAGTGATAAACAGCACACAGTGTATTGGTGACCACAATTTGTTGTGCTTTTAACTAATTAATTAACAAAACTGTGCCTATAAAAGTAGAGGCCAGGTTGAGACCATTTTAATAATCTGGCCCTTACTGTCACTTTTAGACTGGAAAAAATAATAATTTTCCAGGATTTTCATCATAATCATATTTCCAATCAGCTGAATCAGCCTCTATATGCTTAGACACAAGAGGACAAATGGATCCCTATGCAGAAGTCCCCAAACTGTGGGGCATGCCCCCCTAGGGGGGCATGGCGCATGGAGGAATGTTTGGGGGATTGGAGAGGCCAGATCAGCCCCCAAAGGGGATGGGAAGGAAGCGCCATCCAGCCCTGCTCTTCTCTCACCTCTGCTCCGCCCCCGCCCCCAGCCACGCACTCGGCCCTGCTCCCAGCCTCAGCCCCCCGACCACAGCCTCGCTGCGGCTCCACACCCGGCTCAGGTTCTGGCCCCACTCCCAGACTCGACCCCTGGCTGTGTCCCCAGACCCACCGTGGCTCCATTCCTGGCCCCAGACCCACCCCCAGCTGTGACCCCAGCCTCGACCCCCTTACCCCGTCTGTGTCCCCCCCTCATCACCCCCAGGAGCCGCGGTCCTGCTCCGCTCTGGGCCAGACAGGGGTGGGGGGGCGTGACCCTTATGTACACTTACCCTTTGTTACCCCTTAGGATTTAGTTCAGTCAAAATAGTCACTATCTCTTGAGATTGGGTAATGATCATTAGGGTTTACCAGCACAGGTCATACACCTTGCTATGGTAACATAACTTTCTGTAAATTCAGGCAAAATCTGGGATTTTATTATATTATTATTATTATTTCTTCATCCCCATTAAGAACCTATGACTTGGCTATTCATTCTCACAAACTGCCTGGAACAAACATGTCAAACTTTGGGATACAAAATTCCCTCATGCATGTTCTACACTAGGTGTCAACAGATGTGATCGCTAGTAATCAAATGTGTGTGCATGGGCCTAATTTGGTAGCTCTTGCCTCAAGAGGATCTTGCAGGGTGAAAAAGAATCACTTGCTTTGCAGGCTATCTTTATAAACCTACTGCACTTGGCAACTGTCTCCTGTCGAAACTGTGATGTTACCTTGAATGGGCACAATGCCACTCTAGCAGATGGGCATGTGTGTAGGCATGCCAGAGAACTAGGATAGGTGCATCGAGTTTGACTGCCATGGCTCAAACACCTATCCATTTAAAATGACTGCCTACAAAGAGCTTGAGGATTCAGGGGCTATGTAACTGGTTCTCCAGCTCCTATTGGCATTAACTCTGACATTCTTAAAATACTTCTGAGGCAGAAGGGGAGGGGATGTCAGGAGGGAGAGGGGGATGCAAATCAGGACTAGTGCTGTATGTGTTAAAAGAGCATGGATGGGAAAAATATAGGGAAAGTATGCGGGGATGTACACAAATATGATTGTAACTGGGGTGAGTTTTCCTACTTAATACAGTAGCTCAGCAGAATGTGGAAACCCAATTCATGACCTTTCATGCTGCAGAAGGCATATACTGCAATTTCTTCTGAATAGAACTCCCTATATTTCAGAATGTTATACAGGTCTTTACTTCTGCCTTGCAATTTTATTGACATTTTTCTTCTACTTTTCATTTTGTGCAATAGTTTAAATTCTACAGTAAGTCATTTAAGTTTGCTCAAGAGAGGCTGCAATGCTGCTCCCAGGCACACTGCAATGATTGAAACCACAAGTGAACACTTTGTATATTGTTAAAAATCTTACATTCTAGTACAAAACACATAACTGAGCTTTCAGATAGTGCACTGCAGTTAAATGCATTTGCCCAGAGGCACAAAATCAAAATAGTTATTTGTATTAGGATGAAGCTGCAATAGCTATGGATGGATATACATAATAATTACTCCTGCCTGCTTTAAAAAGTAACATACAACTTTTCAATCCTTTGTAGAATACATAAAAAGTATGTTCATGCAAGAGAATTTAACATGTATCTAAACTATGAGCTTAAATTTTGGTGACTTAACTATTTAGAATTAGGAAAGATAATGAGCCAGATCCTACACTGGTTGTATCTCAGCACGGCTCCATTGAAATCAATTTACAACTGCTGAGGATCTGGTCCAAAATCATTTGTTTTTTTTTTTAAGTTCTTAAAGGGTTTGAAATACACTTTTAGGGCCAAACCGTGCTCACACTCAATTCAATATGAGTTTGACATGGGCTTCAATGAGATTGGAATTTGGCACCTGGCCATTTAGTACCCTCAGGAAATTTGGTAATAATATTTTTATATCAGTATCAAAAACTGCACACACAAAAATTGCATATATGTTGTAGTAAGACAAGTTGGTTTAAATGAACTCGACATCACATATCCATTTACTGTCTAGTTTGACATATTAGTTGTCTTTTTACCACTAAGAGTCCCCTGAGGAAATCATAACAACAAGAAAACAGATGAAAAAGTGTTTAAATGTGCCCAATTCACTCATACAATGTTGACACTGAATTTTTATGTGTCAGTCTGTTTAGATGACACCAAGAAATTCTAGTAACCCCATTTGTTCTTTATCATGGAGTTACCTTCCTACCAGTTAACATTTTTCTTCAGCACAGTACATGTATGTTATAGATATGTGTATGGTAAATTACCTGTGCCTTGAACCAACTCTGAAAATGCCTATACGACACACCATATGACACACCATATGCCTACATGACACACAGTCTCAAAAATCCCTAATTACCTAAGGTATCAATACTGTCAGTCTTGTAAGCTGATTCTGGCACACTACATTCCTGCTTCCTCCCCCCATGCCCCAAATCAGTATTTTATTGTGAAGTCACCAATACATTCATGCTCCAGAACTGGAACTTCCAGGTGAGATAGCAAAGGGCATGACCACATGACTTCAGCTACAAGGTCATGCCATCACAGATGTTATTTGTTCGAACTCCATGCCTACCAAGATGCAGGAGTGTGCATATAATGTGACTTTGTGTCTCTTATCTGGATCAATATATCTCTGAAGCAAACTACAAACAATCTACAGATACTAGAGCCACTTTAGAAACTATGCCCATGACCAGACCTAAAAGAACTCCCCAATATCTAGAGAAATTTACATTTCAACTGTTAGATGGCAAGTACCCTGCAATGAACACTGAAGGCCCAGACCCTGAAGATCAGAATCTTCCTGAAGTTGACTCAATGACCTCTACCTTTCAAAAGATCTCCAAGCCATAGCTACAGGTAATGCTGAAATGAATACTACTCAGTTTGACTAATTGTTAATTTGAAAAAATAGAGAGGGCAAAATATCCCATAGTGAATAATTCTGCAATGACAGGGAGATAGGCTGGATGATTTAATAGGTATTTTCCAACTTTATTTTTTATGATCCCATGATTATGAGCTTTATGCAGTAGTATGGTACATGATTCTTGCATTTTGGGGAAAGTAGCATGGATAACAAAACATCTACATTACCTGTGGGTTGTCGGTATTTCCACATTAGGAGTTACCCATATTTCACCATAGATTCTGAAGATATAATTAGTGTTCATTTTCTTGGTTTCTACCACTTTCTTGGACAGCTACTATCGGTGCCTTTGGTAATTTCAGCTAGCAATGAGGAACATCCTCCAAACAAGATGTTTCTCACTGGAAAGGTCAAGAATATTTTATTGATTTAGATATATTTCAAGATGCACTCTTTTTGGTACTTCATGGAGAACTTTGCAACCTGTTATCCTTTATGACATTTTTGCTTATGTACACTATCATGTTTCTATATTTCTTGTCCCCTACTTTTTCTTAGTAGAGGAACTAGTATGACAAACAGTCTCATGCCCCTAATACTTAGTCCTCATATTAGGTCAAAATTTTCTGTTCGTGGGATCACACTTGGATTCTGTGAGGATGACTGTAATGTTACAGAGGGTGAGGCTCTGTTGATTTAACTGAGACATTAGGAATAGATGAACTCTTCAGTGGGATTGTCTGGAAAACAAAATTTCTGTTTCATGAAAAATTTCAAGGTTTTGAAATTTGTTTTCATCCCATTGAATGACAAAACTGAGACCTTTCAAATTTTTTGGCAAAAAGTATGAACAAGAGAGAAACTCCCGCCCTACTATAGACAACATCAAGGTGAGCAGGGAATTCACATGGGATGTGGGACACCCAAGTTCAAGTCCCTGCTCTGAATCCCACATCCCAGCTAAGTGCCCTAACCACTGGGCTATTGGCTACACTGGGGGGTGACTTTCTCTTGACCAGAAATTCCACTCTGCACCTGATGAATGTTTTGTTGAGACCAATATGAAACCAATATGCTTCTGGGGGGGGGGGGAATGGTTTTAGCATTTTCCAACAAAAAACATTTTTTAAAAAATTCCTAACCTGCCCTACTCTTTGGGAACCAAGATCCTGTTTTCAGGTAGGTGTTCCTTGTAATAAATAATGACAAAGGGGAGAAAAACAGAAACTATATGATAGGAGTGGAGTTGGTTCTAATAGGAGCAACTTCAAAGTTCCCCCATGGAGGAATTAGTTATAGCTATACCAGTGGTTCTCAAACTTTTGCACTGGTGACCCCTTTCACATTGCAAGCGTCTGAGTGTGACCCCCATTATAAATTAAAAACACTTTTAAATATATTTAACACCATTATAAATGCTGGAGGCAAAGCAGGGTTTGGGGTGGAGGCTGACAGCTCACAATCCCCTATGTAATAACCTTGCGACCCCCTGAGAGGTCCCAACCCCCAGTTTGAGAACCACCGCTCTATACAGAGAGTTCCAAAAGAACAATAGACACATAAAACATATTTTCTTCATGACTATAGTTGCAAGCAGAGGCATTTATGTTTGGGAGTTGATTTTTAACTAGACAATGTAGAACAGATAAAGAAAATACAAGGTAGCCCATAATTTGAACCCATGTCTACAGATGTGGATTCAAATTGTGTATTATATCACCAGGAGTATGAGTTTGGTTATTTCAGCCTAATCCCTATTTGTCCCTACCAGAAAACCAAATCGCATAGCACAGCATATTTAACAGACTGTACTCAACAGATGCCCAGGACTGGAATAGCATGTGGTACTAAGGTCAGGACTGAGATTCATTGGCAGAGATGTGTGGGAAATTTGCACAGCATCTGCCTGCATTATGCCTTTTATAAAGCAGTGATATTAGTCCCTTGCTTTTGTTAACATCAAATTCACTCAAAAATGTGCCTTTGAAGAGTGGATAAGTGTTAACTTGCTACTTGCAAACCCTGTAAATATGCTGTTGGTAATTCAGGAAATCATTTACTGGTTTAGAAAAGTGAGATGATATCTGAGAAAGGATGAGAAGGGGAGAATTTCTTCATATTGGGCTAAATCCTGAGATACTACCTCAGTTCCAGTTACTGGAGTAAGGAATTAGGATTTAGCCCAAAGTGAAATGTTGCCTCCCAGCTCCTCCTTTATTTATTTAATATGTCTGCAATTAGTTAGCTGCAACTTTAGTATTACATTTTTGTCTGTGACTTAAAACCCCTGGATATAGTCTGCTTTCTGTGAGCCACCTGTATGATTTGAAGGGAGGACTGGGATAGAGAATAAATTAAAATAGAATAAAATATAAATCACCTCTTTTGATTTGTGTATCATTTTCTAATGACTTATGCATACAGTGGTCTTTACTGGCTGAACTTCTCAGCTCAACAACAGACAATTCCTTCACCTTCCATTAAGCCAACCCCAGCATTCTCTTTTCAGCACAGTTAAATTAAAATTTGTTTTGTTACAATTCACACCAGGACTGTACAATCTCACAATATTGTACAATGATGCTAGGTATATGGACAGTTCAGAATGTGGTGCTTTTTCCATCTGAGCACAAATGCAGCTCTCTTGCCACAAAGGATTGAGTTCTGAGTCCCAGGACGGGGATAGAATAGGGTTGGTGATAGTGTACTCACTCCAAATTAGAAGTTGGGTTGACCAGATTACTCGCTACAGTGGCTCTGGAATTGTGGAGGCGGACACACAGTGAAATCACCAAGCACTATGTAAATGACAATTCTTCTGGACTCAGCTCAGAATGTCATGACTTTCATAACCATGGGACTGTCCCAGGTGGTCATAGGTTCTATTCACCAGGCTGGATATGCCAAAGGGTAGGGTGATGGGATATTACCTCTCTGTCATGGACCAATCATTTCTTCCTTTGATATGAGCTTTGAAGCACCTATCCTGAAAGAGTGGCTGACCTATTATAATTATTCCCCTTGGTGGTGGATGGTACCAGTGATTTTTTAGGCAGCTTTGAGAGGCAAGGTTGTTCATCCCACTAATAACCAGGCTTTCAATGGTTTGGTAAGGCTTTACAATAGACTTTGACCTCCACTATCAGTGGACTTCTCAATACTTTTTCCATTGTCTTCATCCTCACAGATGACCCAATATACATGAAGTGAAAGAGGAGATGGGTAGAGCTCTACTTGCAAAAGTTAAATGCTGAAGCTGACTAATTATGATATGCAATTTTTTTGAAGCTCAAATGTTGTGACTTTACTGACTTTGGCTTCTCCATAAATTCCAGTGAAGACATATACAGTAGCTGGTCTAGTTGACTGATAGGTAGCTGCCTCCACTCAGCAACAAAGCTATTTTGGTATTTTTTTGCTGTGAAAAGTGTTCATGTTTGCACATAAAATTGCTCAGATTTGGCCTGAACTGCCTACAGTTGTGGAAATGAACAGTGTCTCAGATGGACAAAAACAAGTCTTCACTAACTGAGTTTCAGCTAGTCTTGCTCATCAAGGTTCTGCAGGTGCAGCAATTCTCCATGTCACCCTGTCCTTCCTGGCTTGTGAAAGCTAGAAAGGAGGTGTTAGGGTTCACTGCTGATGATTATCATCAACATTTTCCCATTGGAGGGGAAGGGCAGTGGGCCAAATAAATAGTCTTAAAGAAGCCAGTATCCATTTTGGGGAAAGTCGCTGAGACGATTATGGTGAGGAAGTTTGACAATTTGAGTCTTCATGTTCCTTGACCTTAGTTAATCAGGTTATAGGCCTAGGTATAAGGTAGAATGTGCACTTGTTTCATTAGTCATTGATCTCCTACTCTGAGGCTCAGGCTGTAGTGAGTGTAAAGATTCTTTTAGATTTATGAGCATTCTTTGACACCATTGACCATGACATTTTGATAAGATGTCTGCAGATCCTAGCAGAGGTAGGTGTTACTTGAGTGCGTCCACTTCTTTCTATAAGGACTCAGACATTAGTGCTGGACAATTTGTCCTCTGCACAAGAGCTCTCCTGTTGGAGGTACTACAGAGATCTATGTTGTTACTATTGTTCAATGTATATACGAGGAATCTGAAGGGATAGTGAGGAGAAATAGTTTGCAATGAATTCATTATGCTAATGACAGCCAGCACACCATCTTTATTAAGTCTGACCTGGCTGGTACAATAGGATGAATATCCCAGTATCTAGATGATCTTAGGTCTTGAACAAGGGCTAGCTGGTTGTGACTTAAAAAATAAAAATAAAAAGATTAAAAAAAAAATTGCAAACTCGGGGAGCGTTCAAAAATCTTTCTGGGATGGATCAGATATTGTACTTTATTATATGAGACATCTGCCTATATTTTAAAATAGTAAATTGCATAGCTGTTGGTCAATAAAGAAGGTGTTAATAATTCAACACATTTCGAGGATCATCAACTTGGATGACATTATCTTGATATATATAATGTTGTCCACTTATCACAGCAGCGCCTCCTGCTGACTGTCTTGGGGATTAGCTCCACCAGCTGGTGCACCCCCTCCAGGTTGTGCCTCTCCCATCATTGTCTCCGCCTTCAGACCCACCTCAGTCCAAATACCACTGTGTCCTCTTCATGACTTGGCCCTCCAGCCGTGTCACCATTCATGTTTCTCCCCTGTGCCCGCAAGGGGGGCCATGATACCAGCGAAAGAATGACACTCAGGCCTGAGAGTAAAAAGCAAGGCTTTACTGAAGGAAGAACTTACACTCCAAGCTGCGCGGGGAGTCCCAGGGCGTGCGGAGGGGCTGCAGGGAACTCTGACCGTCCGGGACAGCTGGCCAGGCAGGACTCCACTGAAGGGAGTCTGCTGCAATGCTATATCCCCCCACGCTTATCTCAAGGTTACATGGGGTCAACAGCTGGCTACATTCACTGCATTCATAAATCATACATATTAAATAAGCTGACTTGTTTACAGACAAAAACATGCCGAACTATACTAAACTACATTTTGGCAGGATCTGCCGGACAAGGTTCATTGCCCGGCCTTCAACTGCACAGCCTGCATCTTCCGCTCACATTCAGTCACATACTCGGTCCGCCACTTAGCTCCTTGCCAATCTTCCGCACCCTTTCACCTACACCTCCTTTCTGGTGGTGGTGGTGGTGGGAAAGTATCTCAGTTCAATAGTCCAGCCATTTCTTCAGTGGCGAGTGGGAGGGATGCGGGCCCACCAATTAATCTAGATCCTGACCCAGGGACCCTGTAGATAGCAGCTTCCTGCTGCATCTCCTTAACTTTCATCAATGGTGCTTCAATTCCCTGTCCTAGCACCTTCTTTGCCCTCTTCTCAGGGTATTCAGACAGAAAGTCCCAGTAGCCAGCCAGGAGCTCCTTCTTGCTCCCTCAGTCCCTGTCGGCAACTGCTCTGTCCAAGGTGCTACCCTTCCTGCAGCCCACTAGGAACAGAGTCCTCACTCCTTGGGCTCTGGGCAGCAACTGACTCTGTCTGGCCCTGCAGCTCTTTTATGTGAGCCTGCAGATTGGCTGCCCCATGCAGCCTCCCTTTAATTGGCTGCCTCCCTAGTCTGCTTGGAGAACTTGCCTCCTTTCTGCTCCTTTCCCACTGCTCCTTTCTGGGACAGCGTGTGGCAGTCCCATGAGGCCTCTATTAACCCCCTCCTCTTTGGTGTCTGGTCAATACCCCGTCACAACATATTAAACTTTATTTGCAGCCTTCAAACATAATTTTAAATAATGAAAAGACCAGTATGTCTGTGAAAGGTGCCAGACTGACAGTTCTGGGAAATGATAGCAATTTACCCACATAGCCAGTACAACACAGATAGCAGCAGTGCAAGGTCATTCATAGCCAAAAAAAAAAAAAAAATGTGGGTAAATGCTGGCTGAGGAGTGGATATGTTTCACTTTGTTTTTCTTATAAGAAGGCTGTGGTGCAAAAGTGGGTGAAACAGTGCTTTTTCTGGCTGGTCCTGTCTCCTTCAGTTCAGCTTTAGATCCTTACAGCAATTTGCCTAGCATTGTGTGTACTCTTGGGGACAGGGATTTTCTTTCCTCTTACTGCATCATTCACAAGATCCAGTGCTTCTACTTTATTGTAAGTCACAAATCCTTACCATGTTCTCACAATGATGTCTGTGTTATAAATTATTTGAACTCTTGCAGTCAATCACTTTCCAGCACAAAGATAATATCTTCTTAAAGAGACACTGCCGTCTGTTGTTAATTCCAGATATATACCATGAGAAAAGAGTGACCACACTGGTCACACCAGCATGACCATGTCCTGATTATTGGTTAGAGTCAACTCTTATATATAGTGTTGCTCTTTTGGATTCTGATCCTGCACCATGGAAGTCAATGGATCAGGGGAAAATATACAAGTCTTTTTTCTTTTTTGTTATTGTATTTGGCCAGTTGGTAGTTTTTGTGACTAATGAAAAGTTGTTGTTTTTTATTTTATTTTTCCAAAATAATTAATGCTTGAGAGTTCTAGTTCTAGAATACTATTTACTTGTACTTTTCCAGGACCCAGTCTCTCCACAGTAGTGTCTAGTCTTGCTTTCTTATCTGATGGCAGAATTGCTCAGTTTCACTCTTCAAACTTGTTTCTAAAGTAAGACAACTCTAAAATACAAAAAGTAGCTTGTTCTTTTTACGTGCGAGCAGGTAATGAGTGTTCTGGACACATTTCTCTCTGTTGTATTAAAGGGGCAGTATTAGTGTTAAGCTCCAAATTTTGATGTTAGAACCTAATAAGAATTTAAATGTTTTCATGATTTTCTTTTATTTCAATGGGAAACTGAAAAAAAACTAGTTTTTTTAATGTAAGCATTTCCTTGAAGTGTGGCAGACCCAAACAGCAGCACTGTGGTCCTGAGTCCTGCATGAGAACCTGAAAGTGAAACTCACTATAAAACAAAAGTGAAACTAATGAGTTTACTGTCCCTAGTCAAGCTGAGTGATGGGCCCTTGTTGTTCTAGAAACTGCCATAAATGTGAGGATCTCTGGCATCAACCTTTTCCCTTACACATTATTTGTGTGTGTGTGTGCACGTGCGCCATCAGATCTCGTGTTTAGAATAGCAGCTAATATAGTCAGGATGAAAGATGTGGCATTAATAGTTCTAAATAGATATGAACCCTTGTAGTCATTCATTTGTGAAGGAGACCAAGGTTTTTGCAAGTTGGTGCAAATGCATGCTTGCACTAGTAATTTTCTCCCTTCCAAGTGGTTTGGAAACGAATCATTATCCAGCATAGTAATGGTTATCACTGAACAAATTTTATATGGAATATATTGTGCTAACCTTACTGACTGACATCCCTTAATATTTTTCTTCCTTAAAATAAGAAAAAACAGTGGGTCAGATATTCAGCTGACTTCAATGGAGGTACACTGTTATACATCAACCAAGAATCTGGCTCAATGTGTAGATTAGTATCATCCTATAATCTGTGGTAGGTTTCATAGGTTAAAGTCAGATACTTGAATTATGTTCTGTATTAATGAGATGTAAAAACTGTATTACACTTCAGTGACATAATCATAAGAGAGCATTAGACAAAACCTCTCCCTCTTGCTATGTGCCAGTAAAATTAAAAGTTGAAAGTCTCCTTCCAAACTTTCTAATAGAGAGACAGAGGAAAGCAAAATTTTGGTTTGTGCTGGATAATTTATTTTCAAGCTTTTGTATTCTATTTACTTCTCTCTCCCCAGCCTCATCCCCCAAAAGACTGCATCCTTTTAAAAAAGTCTGAAAGAAATGGGAAAAAGTATTTTGTTAGTATGCTATATTGTATATTTTCTTCCCGATAAACCATTCTGCTGGTATAAAATGCAACTAAATTGTAATACTGAATAAAACAAATGAAAAATTATAATCTATAAATGTAACTTTGTCTCTTGAGTGTTCAACTTTAAAGAATGTCTGGATTGGAATGTAGACCTTTACTGGTATGCATGGTGGCTTATTCCACTCTGGCGTGCTGACATTCAAGATGTTTCAGTTTGATTCCCAGCACTGCAAGACAAATTGGGAATCATAAACCTTTGTACAGAGCAGTGGATTTCCAAATCAACAGTAGGCAGTTGAGGCAAGGAAGAAAAATAAGAGGAAAACAACAAAAAAATGTCTGCTTCTGTCACTTGTTTGTAGGCTGATGCCCATCTAAGTACTTTAAAGTCATATTTAGTCACCACCAGCAACAGTGAGGTTCATCTTCACTGAAATCTAATTCCAGCACTAGTTGGAAGCCTTACACTAGTGAAAATATTATTGCATTTGCCTATCTTGAGACCTCAGATAGAATATGATAATGAGATCTCCCAACAACTCATTTCTAGCTTGGAATTCTTGATGGATTATTTAGTTTGACTGACTGTGGTAGATTGCTGCTATGAATATAGTTGCTATGGAAGGAATGCTTTAGTGCTGTTTTTCTTTTAAAGGGGTCATGATTTTGCAACATTTCAAATAACACTGATGGCTTAATGTCTGCAAACAATACAACATTTAACATTTACTATGCACAACAAGGATCATAGTTCATAATTTATTATTCAAAAATTATGTAAAAATATTTTTGTGATAGAATGGGAGGAATTTGCTCAAAATATTCATGTGTATAAGCAATACATAATAAATTTACTTTTACCACTATCAATATGTAATAAGCAGGTAATCAGCGATGCATTTAGGGCTTTAACCAGTGAAATGGAGTTCAGTATTTGAAAGCACAGTCTTTTGAATTAGGCCAAATCCTACAATTCTCCAAAGCAATGAAAATGTTTTCACTTTCTATCCATCAGGACAGCATCAAACAGCAGAGAGGTGTTTTTGGCCTTCTTGAACTCTAATAAAACAGTCCCTCAAAGCAGGAGCTTTCTCCTCACTCTTCATCAAGTGTCTTAAAGCACCATTCAGCACTTCAAAGAAATTCAAACATAAGCATGGGTTTAAAAATTGAGCCGGTTGAGATCTAGACATTTGTGAATACATGAACCAACAGAGACATGTGACGACAGTGCTAAAATACTATGGCCTCAATTCTGGGCTTCACCGCAGACCAATTACAGTGGCTCAGCCATTTAAATGGCCTTCTTAATGAGCCCTCAGGTTATAACCCTGGTGTGAGGGATTCCCCAGGCTGTGCAGAGCGTTCCTAAGCCACACTGCCACTTAGTCCCTACTATAGGAGTTGTCCAGCGGAGAGGTCGGGGTGTCGCAAAAGGAATCATTGGGGAGAGAAGAGGTGTGGCCAGAGCATCCTGCACTGCAGCTCTGCTGGGCTTGGTGAGCTGCCCAGAGAGGACAATTCAGAATCTGCTCTACAAGCAAATTAAAGGGATTAGTTTGCAGCCAGGCCCCTGGCAAACTGAACAGCATGAACCCTAACCGAACCCCTAAGGGTGAAGTTTGATTGCCTGTCCTGTGCCCTGACCAGTTGAATTATGATGATGCAGTAGGCTTTGTTCACTGTGTCATCCGAACAGAATTTTTGCCCCCTCAGGTGTGTGTGAAATGAATTGGCATTGATCAATGTATCATGGAGAGGAGACGAAAGTGGTGCAAAACTAAACCTCTTAAAAAAAATCTCTCAGAGAAGTGGAGAGCATGGACTAGCAACCAGAATTGTTCACAGAACAAAATTCAATACAATTCATTATTTTATCATTTACCTTACATTTAGTCCTCAAATTTAGTCCTCAAATTATGAACTTAATTCTCATTTATACTAAGGCTTCTTCACACTGCTCTGGCAGTGAAAAAGGGACTTTATTAGGTTTGCACCTTTTATACTGCCAGAGCAGTAAATGAGAATTGGGGCCCTATATTTTTAAGATCTCAGTTATTTGTCTCCACTGACATTAAACTAACTTGGCCTTTAAAAATTATTATTTGAAAATGAGCCAACTAGATCAATTCAAGCTCTTTCTGTGGTAATTCTCCAGAAAACTGTACCGTACTGCAGATACACGAGCAATGTGCTAAGTCTAACCCTGGCAAGTGTTCCTGATATTCTTAAAACTAATCCTTTTGTTTCTTAATCTGCAGCAAAAAGGGCAGTCTGTCCTGCTCTTAAGAGCACATGCTTTCTATGGTTTTAAAAAAAGGAATCTTTCACTGGCAACACGAGGTTTGCATTCCTCATACCAGTAATATCTTCACTAAGCATGTGAGTGGAGTAACAATACATACACGGTGCAAGTTGTCACTTAGCAATATATCATGGTGTAAAACAAGATTAATGACTTCATCCAGGTAGAAGACAGGATTTGCACTAATATGAGAAATTCAATTATTTAAAAACACAGAAGAGAGAAGAGTAATGGTGGAATTTGTGGCCACAAGCCCTATAAAGGACAAGGGACCTGATTCAGGTGTCCTTACTCAGGAAAATCTCCCACTGACTGAAACTTTTGGCTGAGGAAGGCTTATGGGATCAAAATCCTTATATCCTAAAAAAATGTGGTGAAATTTGATGGCTTATCTTAGCTGGCAAACAGAGACTAATGTCTTTATTTTTTAGTAGAATTTGGTAACAGCCTTCTAAGTCTTCAATGATTATTGATCAAAGAATAAAATTAATAACTGGAATACATCAATGTCTGTACAAATAGTTTGGCTCGTAGTAAGAAGTGCATTCCTTCCAGCTTGCCTATATGAAAAATGGCTAATGCTAACAGAAACATGATAGCTAGACTCTAATGTATAGCTCTGAGATTAAAGAATATGGCAATGAGGATAATTTCTGCATACATTTAGTTTTGGCGTAAGTATTTCAAAGCATCATGAGGGGAGCTAATCAATCAATATTAAATGAAGATACATAGATCAAATTCTTTGCTGATTTACAGGTTGTGTAGTTCCAGTGATTGCAAAACTTAGCCCCAAGGAATTGGCGGATGTGTCCTGTGGAGAAGGTGGATTTCACGTATGCTATCGAAGACACATCCAAGATCTAACTTCAGTTATACTTATTCACCAGTCACTGAAGCCAAGTGGGGCTGAATTTGGCCCTGAGCCCTGAGAAAAGAAGCTCTTTTCACTTTTATTCAAATCTGGGTAATAATAAGGATTAAGGAAACCAAACATAAAGTGACATATTGTCTGAGGGCAAGATCTATTGAGCACCCATAAAGGGACTAGAGGCTCCATGTCTTACAGTGTGCGGGGCATGGCTACCTTTGCAGGGCTGCTTCTCCACCCTTTCTGTACAGCTGGGCAGGGAGTAGGCAGAGCCTTGAGCCCGCTGACTCCCCAATGATGTGTCAGCACACCTCAGCTCAAACAGAAAGGGAAGTAATCTGGTATGGACCAGTAGATGATTTCTTCCCACTTGGAAGAAGAAGGGAACCAGGAAATGAATTGTGACTCTCACAGCCTCAAGTCTAACTCTAAATTAGGGGGGAAACTGCCTCATTAGATTGAAAGTGTCCTGAATCTCTGAATGAAAACATTCTGAAATATTTTGTTTTGACACTATCAAAACATTTAATTTCAACAAGGCCAAAGCATTTATTTAAGGTCAAACCAAATTTACATATTATAATATGATATAAATAGGGTTGGAGGGATTAGATTTTTATCAGTAAAGGTCAATAAATGGTGATTTCACAATACATACACAAAATTATGAAAAAATATTTCAGTAGGTAATAATAGATATAAACAGGTAGGCAAAGTAAGAAAAATGCTGCTTCAGAACTTATTAGAGTTTGATTTAAGGATATTTACTTAAACATATGATGTTGACTCCTGCCACACACACAATTTTGAGCAACTACGAAAATTTAAATTGATAACAAAATCTAAAAAAATGCTTAAAAATAAACATTGATATTATCTATTGAAACTATAAAAAATAAAAATTGAATTCTGCCAGGCCTAAATATAAGAGTCGAAATGATACATTCAAAATCAAGCTTTTCAACTTTTATCAAAATGATGAAGTCCAAATGAAATTTTTTAACCTTATTGAAATGAAGCATTTCAATATTTTCCCATCAAAAATGTAGACGTGTTTCCAGGAAACACTTCAATTTCACTAAAATCCGCATTTCCTGATGGAAAAAAAAGTTCCATCAAAAAATTTCTGACCAGCTCTAACTCTTGAAATCATATTCTGCAATAACTATATCAATCAACTGTGATTCAACTCCCCGAATATCCTTGTGAGGGAGATGGAAGAAAGAAATTAAAATGCATATTCAGCTAAAACGTCACATTTAGTCCTGATGCCAGTGGGCATAATTTCATTGGGTTGAATGTAATTGCATTCACCTGACAGGGTTGAATATGGCCCAGAGCATGTAGCATGACCTTAGGATTTCTATTAGGACATGTGCAGCACCTAACACAGGATCAGTATGTAAAATGTATAAATAAAGAGAAATGAGCTGGTTAGATAATGTTGTATCTAACATTTATCTAGGTGCTTACATGGGTCCTATTACTGGAGTATTGCAGCACGCCAGCACCTATTGGATTACTATGCTTCAAACTTCTGAGCACGAGGGCTTTATTTTCAAAACCGAAAAACTAAAAATTAAGTTTTAAACTCAGCTCTACAAAGTTACTTTCAAAATCAAGTCCTGTAGTTTCATCATGATACATGCTCCAAAATGGCAATTTGTTTATGAATTTCAATTAAAACTTCAGCCACAACATGAAATCTCAGCAAAATCCCCAAGCAAGTCAGTTGTACATCAAAGTCCAGCTACAACTGTACATTTTTCAGGTGAGGAAATTCTCTCTCTCATACACAAATCTCTGCTGCAACTGCCCCTTGAATAAATACATTTTCTAATGCTATTTTATTTGACGCACAACTTGGCCAGACTACATAGACTGACAGCACTTATTTTCTTGGAAAGCAAGTTTTCTGGGCATGGAGGAGCACAATTTTGCTGAATGCAGGGCCCAACATCAGAAAAAAAAATCAAAATTTGCCACCTATAAAACAATGTCCTAAATGCTTTGTGCGGAAAAGAATACTCTCTTCTTGACCCTTATGTCTATTAACTTTAGGAGAGTAATTCTGCAGTTGCTGGTCTCCTATGGTGCCTTTTTTGTAGCCACATGATAAGCTCTCAATATAGAGTGAGTTGTTCTCTGTAGCACAACGCAGAATATATGGTAGCTTATTACCTTCCTCCCATTCTGGGATTTCTGGATTTGAATACTGTGCATTCTCCTTATCTGTTTTTCTAAGACTTCCACCTAGAATTTAAGAATTTATGAATGTATTATCTTTCCCAAGCTTAGTCAATAGATAAGAACTTCACATAAACTTCTCAGATTTTTTTTTTATTGTCAAGACAGTTTGCTATATTTGGTGCTCCAGACTGTTCATTTGTTCATTCTTCCAGCATTGGCATGCCACTGCCTTTACTTACCCATAGACATAAGGATTGCAGTGTTCCAGGTTACTGGGAGCCTCTTAAATTAATCCACTGAAACTCAGAATTAAAGCAAGTAACATATCTACAGCGTTACAGAACATATATCCACATTAGATGGGCAGCTACACAGTCTTAATTATGACATCTAAATTCCTGTCCGAAACTGCACTGGTCTGAGTGTAAACTCTGAGGTAGTTTTGGGGTAGTTTTCTTTATTTGTTCCAAAGTCCTGCTCTTCCCAGAGGCTTTACAGAGTGGTGCCAACATATTGTCCAGAGGCAGCAACCACCAAGAAATGGCAGGTTCAGCAATGACATTACAGTGCTACATTAGTCAACTGACATTAATTTTCCTGAAATCTACTGGGGTCCATACCTAGTGTTCTGATGCCCCATCTCTCTGGAATTGTCTACCTTTCATCCCTCCTCACAAGACGTCCTTTACATCTTGTCTTTAAAAATATTCCTTTCCCCTAACGGACTAACTCTGTGAAATGTTGTCAGTTCTTTAAGGCACTGAATAAAATAAAGGGTATTGTACTATATACGCCCTGGCTATATTTTCATAAATATATCTGTGCTAATACAGACGTGGGAAGATTCACTATGCCTTGTGCCACTTGCCCTTTATAGAGAAGATACAATATATTGTTCTTTTATGCCATTTGAGACCAATTTGTTTCAAACTATCTGATTACTGTTTTACATTTCTGGGATTAGGAGACATCTAGCCACCAATCAGCTAGCTCAACTCCAGGAAGACAGCACCAAAGTGCTCTTTAGATTGCAGTGTATGAACTATGTTCTATATATTCCATAAATATGCCAATAGTATTTTAAATGTCAAAAAGTTTCACATTAATGAAAACATATGAAACCACATTCTTTGCATTGGTCTTTTTGACAGGGCAAAAGAGATATACTGGGAGAAAAAAATAATCCTGTTTGGTGCAGGAAAGATAATATCCTGAGAAATTTAGCAGCAGAAGGCTAAATTTAGTAGGCTGTGCTATTGCTTTAGTGCATCCCCTAGCTGCCCTAATCATGCCAATTTTGTGGCCAGTACCACTCACCAATGGGTCCACCGTCAGAGGGGGGAGTTTGTGTACAGTTCGAGTTGCCGCCATGGAGGCTTTCATTGCCCAGAGGACGCTGAAGCAAACTTTCATGTGATTCTGGTCTTTTGTTGATATCTTAATATTATTCTTGCAAATACATTTCCCAGTGCTTGGTGATTTACATAACAGTGGAGAACATGAATGCCTTGAATATATGAGGAGGGAATGTGTTACCCTTGGGCAAATGGGGCAAAGAAATACATTAGTGTTTCTAGAAATGTTACTTTGTGTGATACCTGATTATATGATAGAGTTATTCACAGCTAGCTAACAAATAACCAGTGGTTGAAAGGAACTACAAACAACAGATTAAGATGCTGGAATCCGAAGTAAAAGTCGCAGAAATTGATTCTTTTCCTATTGCATCAGGACTCTACCCTGATAAATGTATTGACCTATGGAATGGGAAAACATGCACTGGCAGATTCTTGGCTGGTGTAGGACAATTTAGATCAGCTGAAGATCTCCCTCACAGGCTATTCTTTGTGGGATGGAGATGTTGTAATGTAGTGCTTAATGGTGATTTACCACTGACCTCTATTGCCTGAAACACTGGACCTGTTAAAGTGGGTGCATGATCACAGAATAAACTAATCCTAATGCTGCTACGAAGACCAATATGTAGAAGAGGTTTGTATTTCCTAGGGCAAAGAGTCCTGAGTTCACTCCCTGCAGGCAACAGGCAGGAGCAGTTTATTTGGACACAGTGAGGACATTAAACCTTGGCCATGGAATCTATGTAGTCACAGAATCATCACACTGTGTCATTCAAAGCTTTTAGAGAAAGAGAAAATAAGGGCAAAACATGAAATGAGGTTATGCAAGACTGAACACTGACCTACATCTGCTAGGAAGGCTCACATCTGTCCTTCACCATGCTATTTTTTTACCAGAATCAGCAGGTAGTGGTATATCAGATGCTGAAATCTCACTCTGTCTCTATCAGGGTGCATGTGATTTGATCCAGCTTTCTGTGTGTGGTTGTGATGCTCCCCCACACTCAACACATCCTCTCGCAAGCTTATCACTAATGACTCATAATTATATTGCACTATTAAGCATTCATATGTATCCAATCAAGTGTTGTATTGCTAAAATGTCTGCACTTTCAAGATATAATGGAACAGATAGTTCATAGGAAAATAGTTTTTTAAATGTACTGAAACCCATGCATTTAACAGCACTGTCATTTCTACATGTTACCCCTCCTCAAACACACTGAATTCATTATCAGCGCTACAGAGAAAAAGCAGATTTTTCTCCTGCTCTTGAGAGTGGTAGCAGGAGGCTTCAGTCAGGCTGAAAAGACTATGGCCTAAAGGATGTGATGTGGCTGACTACCAAACAGCATGGTATACAGAACACAGGCTTTGTAGCCTTATTTCAGATGACAAGTAGAAAGAGTGTTCACAAAGACTAGCAGTTCAGCAGAGGCAAAAAGAGTGCATATTAGGAGATCAAACAGCTGACAGACGCTCATATCATTAGGTCACACAGCCCAGCACACACAACCTGGTTGATGACTGGTGGCTACAAGCATAACCGGTTTAAGCCACTTCAAAACACACTTGAGTAAATACAAGTAAATGAAAGGGATATTTGATTTGAGTACCTAAGGTAACAAGCTCCCGTTCCACACTGAGTCAAGCAAAATTTGATATGCAGGGAATGAATCATGACAGTTCTGACACCCAGGTGGTACTTCTTGGAGTGACGTCACAGTATCATCCAGACACTGCTCTCCATAGTGTATATTAGTTTTATTCCCTGTCTCAAGCTGTCACTTTAGGTTCATTTCACGGCAGTTGTTGAGATACCTTAACAGGAGGAGAGAGAGACTGTCACAATGAAAGTCAACGTGACAGCTCAAATCTAGTAATTAAATTAAAGAAAGCAGATTTTATATTGTAATCACTTTCCTCCCTTTCCCTTCAAGAGAGCACTAGAGAAATGAGAAGCATAGATCTAACTATTTAAAATAGATTCTCTTTTATTTAATAAGAGTTTCTGTGTTACTATTGAAAATCCATTCATATCTGCAGGACACACCATTCTTTACTCCTAACGGATGGGTGTAAAATCCTATAACTGGGGTTGGGAGAACTCTTTTTGCCAAATTTTAACCATGCTTGTCTGGAGCCACATTGAAGAAGCCCTTGATGAAGTTGACCCAAAGGCCGAAGGGTGAAATCATGGCCCTGCTGAAGTCAGTGGGAGATCTGCCATTGTCTTCAGTAGGGCCAGAATTTCACCTCAAGTTCTCTGCTGCATCTACTGTCTGCTTAGCACACTAAAATGATGAACCTGTCAACTTGTGGCTCTGCAATTCTCATGTCAACCCCTCCCTGGCCTCAGGGAGTAGCATAATGCATGACAGTTCTAATCATGACAACTTGTAATGTCCCTGAAGGAGCTATCCACCATCTGAGAATAGCCAATGCAGTAGTCCTCTGGTCATGGGCCTACACTGCATGCTCTCTGGGACTGGTCGGGGGGAAGAGCTGAATCATTGCCTATGCCAGAATAATTTTCATCTGGCAATATCCAGCCAGTTTATGGGTGCCACCAGAGTGGTGCAAAGGAGCCAGGTGGCCCAGAGAAAGTGGCTCACTGTTCTGAGACTGATGATAAACATTGGGATAGGCGAAAGGGACGGGGAGAGACACCAGCTATCTGTGTAAACACTCCAGATTTCTTACTTTCATTTCAGGTAACAATTTTACTGTTGAACGCATGCATAAACCAAGAGATTCACTTAATTGATCCCCTACTTCTATCCTACACTTCCATGTGTACACAACTTCTATCTTACACTTCCATGTGTACACATCTTTAGATGTAAACTTCTTGAGCAATGCATACTGCTCTCTTGTTCTGTCTGTAGTGCATCATGCATACTTACAGTATTGTAGAAATAAATAATAAATGAGAAATAAAATGCCTGGATTACATCTATTTCTTGTACGTGAGATGTCAAAAAACATTTTTTGACCAGACTTAACCCCTTTCCCCTCACTGCTTCTTAGTAATATGTTGGTGATTTCTAGAGGACTGCACTAAAGCATGTATGCAAAATAACACATACGGCTATGATCATATAAAGAGTAAACCTCATAGACCCAGTATCTCATACAACAAAGATTTAAAAAAATGTAGTTTAGGTTTTGTCATCTGTATTTGGGCATACAGTATGTATCTCATATAGTGACTGTGGACTGGCTACCTTTTCCACTTAGGTCCTGATCCAAAGTACAGTGAAGTTAGTTGGATTTTCCATTGACTTCAATAGGCTTTGGCTCACGTCCTTATATAGTCACCATTGATTAGCAACCAAAGGGGAAAAATAGCAGCACAGGGAAGTAATAATTTGAATAAACGTACAGACTTTTTATACCTCTCAACTAGTATGCTCCTCAGTTGGAAGTTGTGTTGGATTGCTTAGTATTGATGAAATTTCCTTCAAAATAAACAGCATGTTAATTATATTACTATATAAAATATTAAGCTGAATGCCATTCTCCGGTGGTACAATAAGTAAATTGCTTTTATAGCAGGCATGTGAAAACTCTATTGCATCTAAATAAAGTTGGTCAGATTCTGCAAAAGCAACATTCATGAATATTGATTAAAATTCTAAATGGTTGTTCAGTTTAACCGTATTTGGGTCTCTCTATATTTGCAGTTCATGAACATTTGCACAAAGAGGGTCTCAACTTTCACTTGCACTAAGGCCAGTATAAAAGAGCCTTAAAGTGGGTGTACATGTAATTAAATGCATTTTAAGTTGCATGAATGTTTGGGGAGTTCTTTAAATATGTACCCATATTCACATGCAAAAAATGGCCTTTGGTGCACAAACAAGAGTATGATTCACTTCCATGTTTTTTATTATTCTGTTTTAAGAAGACTACTTTTCCCCTCCGATTCACGGTTAGCCTATGGAACTCATTGCCACTAGGTAGCATTAAGGCCAAGAACTTAGCAGGCTAAAAAAGAATTGCACATTTATATAGACAATACAAATATTCAGAGTTATAATAATAAAAATTAGAAAGTAACAGACAAGAATTTTCAAAGGAACACAAACCCTCATGTTTCAGGAGCTAAACCAACTTCTAACCAATGGGGGTTAGAAATACTTTTTCTAGGGGCAGGCTATCCCTTAACTTTCTGCCACAGAGTTTTTGCACTTTCTTCTGAATCAGCTGGTACTGGGCACTGTCAGAGAGAGACACTACCAGCCTCCTTCAGTTGCTAAAGTACTATCTTCTGCCAGACACTGAGCATCCCCATCTGACTGACTTCAGTAGGAATTAATGTTGTAAGAGACCGTGCAGGAGGCAAGACCTTGCAGGTGTCACTGAGTTCAGACTTTGGTACTTAGTGATTTGTTAGAAGCTATTCCCCTTAGATTTGCTGGAAATATTTTACTGTGAATTTAATACACACTGTACCTGGGGCATATTTGTTGCATGATAAGTGCAAGGAAGGTGGAGATTCTAAGCTTCTGAGGGGAAAATGTGTCCAGGATCATCTTTATCTATGAATCCCCTGGGGTTTTCTTTGTGGGCCCAGGCTTTGCCCTGGTGGACAATATCTTTTCTACTCCATTTGACCAATTACATTGCATACGCTTTCTTTCTCTCTTATTCCTTACGTACGTGTAACTCTGCTAATGTCTATTTGGGTTTTGGCCCTCTGCCAAGACTGCCAATAAGGGTGGCAATTAGTAAACATTTTGATGATTATTTTTTTTAATTGCATATGTTTTACTATCCAGGTAGATATGGGGAATAAATAGGAATAAGCATCCACAGCAGTTTAAATATTAAATCATTCTGGTGTTTAGAACAGTCCTTCTTAAACTGCACTGTTTGAGCGGTTTATTGTTATACATACTTAAGAAAGGTAAGGCTCCTGGGAGACAAGCATTTGTTGTGTTAGGAAAAGCCATAGTTAGAGGAATTGTGTAAAACCCCATGCCAGGAGCTGGGGTGCGATTTAGGGCCCTGCTAGAAATCTAACTTTCAGAGAAGCATTATTTTCAAATGCTTTCAATTATTTATTTGTTTTACACATTTAGCATAATACACCACTACCAGAAGTTGGTGCAAATCCACTGAAATAAATGAATGTGGACCCACTGATGACAGCAGTGAATTTGGCCTCTGCAGCAGTTTAATATTTCTCCTCTAAGCTAAAAATATCTTCCTATTTCAAATCTATCCTTTATTTGAGTTTGCATCCCCCAGGACCACAGCCCAGCAAAGCAGTGAACAGGCTGGAGGGGCTTTAGTGAACAGAGAACTCACAAAATGTGATCACAACGTGCTTTGCAGCATGAGTAAATCCCAAGGGATCTCCCACACAAAATTCCTAAACACTGAGAAGAGTTAAAGCTCTCTGTCTAATCTATGGAAATGCAAGTTTCAGGCACTGATCCATTGGGATGTCCAAGAATAAACTCACTTTAAAATGCCAGTGACTTTCTTTTCAGAAAAGAACAAAAAATGATGAGAATATCTTTCCTAAATTTCATACATAGTAATTACCATGCATCCCTTCTTGCCCCCCATGCACCCAAATTACTTGGAATAAATTGTCAAAGTAAATTGGCTATTCTTTCAACATTGGTAAATTATTCTTCTATTGTGGACTCTTAGCTCAATAATTTAGGATATGGTAATTTCCATTTATTTAATATCTGACAATTTTGGAATAACTATTATGCCATTTATTTTAGAAACCCATTAAGTAATTATTATTGTATGGAGAATTAAACTACCCACATTTAAGAGAAAAGAATCGATGGTCATGAGACTCAGGTCATGTTAAAAAAAAGGAAATATGAAGTAAGATTACTAGATTTAGAAGGCAAAAAACAAACTTGGAATATGCATTACCTATAAGTAAACATGATTCTGATCTCACATCACCATAAATAAAAAGTAATTCTACTGAAGTCAGTGCCATTACACTGGTGTAAAAAGATCAGAATCACACTTTCCGTAGGTAACTATAGGATGGGGATAGCCAAGTGAGAGGATCCCCTCATGGAGCTCTCCACTCACATCATCTTGTCAGGAGTTGCTAGTTTGACCTCAGTCCCCTGGATCCCTACATTTCCCAGGAATCTCAGCGGCCCTCTGGGAGGTCCAGACAATTTGCATGGAAGCCCTGTGCCTCTATACAGACTCTGGCCCACAGATATGTGCCTTGTCCACCTTCCACACATACACACACACACACACACACACACACACACACACACACACACACACACACACACACACACACACACTGGATGCACATCCAAGGATTCCCCTGACCACAGAAACACCTGGATCCCCAGAAACGGGCTGCAAAGAAAACATAATACAACCTTACCCCACAAATATTCTCTACAGGATTAGACAATGTCTGCGTCCTCACCAGCTCCACTCTGCCCCACCCGCTCTTCCCTCCAGCCTGCCCAGTTTCCACACCCTCCCACAGAGCAGGTCACAAACCCACAGAGCACCCACTGTGGATGGTATCCAGAGAAGGGATGAGAAACAGTGCCACAGAGAAGACTGCGCCTGCCTTGCAGGCAGGAGGGGTGAAATGTTAACGTATCGCAGGTTATAAAAACCTGAATACATAGTTAATTAAAGGACGTATTATCTTAGCTATATACACAACATTGTAACGTAGTCTCTGGAAAGAAATATAAACATGATTGAGACCAAAGAAACCAGCCCTGCCGCTGCTGTGCATATGCAACTCAAACTGACTTTAGTAGGCATTTCATGTGTGGAACAGCTCCACTTTGGTCCCTAAGTCTATTTGCAACAAAGTAGATGATTGTAAAATTTACAGGACAGACCACCCAATGGCCAGTGGGACAGGACTTTGGGGGTGAATGAAGTAGAAAAATCCATCCTGGATCTTACACAAAACCTAGTGCAGGATTTACCCATAATGGGGAACCTCAAGTAGAGGTTCAGCTAACATCTGTTTGTTTAATAAAGCTGATACCTATAAAGGTAGAGTTAGCATAATGAAGGGTAAATTATGACTCCCCATAAGAATGAAACCCCTTGCACCTCAGTGGGGATTTTCTCCGATGGAGGGCAGGTGATGGTACCACAATGCCTTTTGTCAGTGCTTCTGCCAGGTGGGGTGCTTTAATTTACCCTAGCATTTCCTTGCACTGGTGAGAGCTACTCTGGGGGAGTGTTCAAAAGTGCACTCCTCAGACTCACACGCTACTTACCTGTCTAGTGTAGGCCACTTTTTATGCTGTATTAGCCTTTTACGTCCCCATGACTATACCCACATACACACCAGCATAAGTGAGATGCAGCTATTTCCACTTCTGCAACTTCTTCCCCTGGTGAACTTCCCTTTGCCAGCAACGAGTGTCATGGTTTATGCCAGCATATACCAATATGAGTCCTGAATAATTCCATTAAGATCCCAGCAATCTAGGGCACACACATTTTCTGGAATAGTAAGTGTGTTCTATATGGGTTTTTAAAATATAAGGAGTTCATCATGTACTAGTGTGTTGTAGAAGGACAAACCAAATGACTTTGTACTATACAATACAACCCTTTCTCCTGCAGTCTTTCAGTCTTTCCACTGGTTTTACATGTCTCTCAGAGAAAGGGTGGGAATTATTTACTTGAAAGAACAAAATTAACATTGCAATCTGAATTGAATTTTTCTGTTAAAATCTCATAATCTTTCACTAAGGGTATGTCTACACTACGAGAGTAGTTCGATTTTACTTAAATCGAATATGTGGAATCGATATTACAAAGTCGAACGTGTCTGTCCACACTAAGGACAGTAATTCGAATTTGTGAGTCCACACTAACGGGGCAAGCGTCGACATTGGAAGCGGTGCACTGTGGGCAGCTATCCCACAGTTCCCGCAGTCCCCGCTGCCCATTGGAATTCTGGGTCGAGCTCCCAATGCCTTCTGGGGAAAAAAATGTGTCGAGGGTGCTTTTGGGTAACTGTCATCATCCAACCGTCACTCCCGCCCTCCCTCCCTGAAAGCGCCGGCGGGAAATCAGTTCACGCACTTTTCTGGTCAGTGACAACGCGGACGCCACAGCACTGCGAGCATGGAGCCCGCTGCGACCATCGCTGCAGTTATGGCCATTGTCAACACCTCGCAGCTTATCATCCACCTTTCCCAGAGGCAGATGCTGAGAAATCGGGCGAGGAGGCTACGGCAGCGCGGTGAGGACCTGAAGTCTGAGAGTGGCACAGACCTGTCACAAAGCACGGGACCCCGCGCCGAGGACATCATGGTGGCAATGGGTCATGTTGATGTTGTGGAACGGCGATTCTGGGCCCTGGAAACAAGCACAGACTGGTGGGACCGCATAGTGCTGCAGGTCTGGGATGAATGTCAGTGGCTGCGAAACTTTCGCATGCGGAAGGGGACTTTCATGGAACTTTGTGAGTTGCTGTCCCCTGCCCTGAAGCGCAATGATACCCGGATGCGAGCAGACCTGAGTGTCCAGAAGCGAGTGGCCATAGCCCTCTGGAAGCTTGCAACGCCGGACAGCTACCGGTCTGTCGCGAACCACTTTGGCGTGGGCAAATCTACCGTGGGGGTTGTTGTCATGCAAGTAGCCAACGCAATCGTTGAGCTACTGCTCTCAAAGGTAGTGACCCTGGGAAACGTGCAGGTCATCATAGATGGCTTCACCGCGATGGGATTCCCAAACTGCGGTGGGGCTATAGATGGAACTCACATCCCTATCCTGGGACCGGACCACCAGGCCAGCCAGTACATTAACCGAAAGGGCTACTTTTCAATGGTGCTGCAAGCACTGGTGGACCATAGGGGACGTTTTACAAACATCAACGTCGGATGGCCGGGCAAGGTTCATGACGCTCGTGTTTTCAGGAACTCTGGTCTGTTTAGACGGCTGCAGGAAGGTATTTACTTCCCGGACCACAAAATAACTCTTGGGGATGTGGAGATGCCTATAGTGATCCTCGGGGACCCAGCCTACCCGCTAATGCCCTGGCTAATGAAGCCCTATACTGGCGCCCTGGACACTGAAAAAGAACTCTTCAACTACCGTCTGAGCAAGTGCAGAATGGTGGTGGAGTGTGCTTTTGGACGTCTCAAGGGGAGATGGAGAAGCTTACTGACTCGCTGTGATCTCAGCGAAACCAATATCCCCATTGTTATTGCAGCTTGCTGTGTGCTCCACAATCTGTGTGAGAGCAAGGGGGAGACCTTTATGGCGGGGTGGGAGGTTGAGGCAAATAGCCTGGCTGCTGATTATGCCCAGCCAGACAGCCGGGCGATTAGAAGAGCCCAGTGGGACGCCCTGTGCATCCAGGAGGCTTTGAAAGCTAGGTTCCTGAGTGAGCAGGGTAACCTGTGACTATTAAGTTTGTTTACAGAGAAGGTGAACCTGCCCCCGTTTCTTTACCCAGTAAATGTTCACTATCCTCTCCAGTTACATACCCCGTTCACCCCGTTCCCCCCCTTCCAACACACGTTTAAAAATAAAATCACTTCAAATTTGTTAATGAACACCGTTTTCTTTATTACTGTTTTCACGGGAAAGTGTTGAACCTGGGACGCAGACTGTGGTGGGGAGCGGGTGTAGTGTAGTGATGCAAAGGACGCTTCTAAACTCCAGGAATGACAGGCTCCGCAGTGGTGGACTGGTGGTTTCAACGGAGCCTGCCACCCCTCCTGTTCGGGACTCTGTGTGTGGGGGCTATGTGACTTTGTGGCAGGGGGAGGACGGTTACAGATCCCCTGCTGCTTGGCTCTGTGATCCAGGATAAGGACCGCTGCATAAGATCTCTAACTGCCCTCCCCCGCCACAAAGTCACATAGCCCCCCCCACACACAGAACATGAAAACCACCTCCCAGACTGACCAGGGTAACTAGTGACTGCAATGTGTGTGTGCCCTGCTGCTGAACCTGCCCCCGCCTCTGTACCCTGGTAAAGGTGACTGTCCTGTCCAATTACCAACCCCCTTCCCCCCCTTCAGACAGACTCTCCTCTAAAAGAACATGATGGAAACAGTAATTAACAGAAACGTATTTTTTATTAGCAACTACACATGAAACTGGGGGATGAAACTGGGACGGGGGCTTGGGTGAGGCGGGAAGGAAAGGACTTATCAAATTTTGGGGAATGAGAGTCTTCTGTTACTTGAGCAGTCTGCAGGGGTGGAGTGAGAGTTTTCACGGACTCTGCCGCCCCTCCTTCTTGGGACTTTGGTTGAGGGGGGTATGGGACTTTGTGGCGGGGAAGGGCGGTTAGAGATAGACTGCAGCGGGGCTCTGTCCTCCTGCCTCCGGTCCTGCAGAACATCCACAAGGCGCCGGAGCGTGTCCGTTTGCTCCCTCATTAGTCCAAGCAGCGTTTGAGTTGCCTGCTGGTCTTCCTGCCGCCACCTCTCCTCCCGTTCCATGTGTGATCGGTGTATTTGGGACAAGTTCTCCCTCCACTGGGTCTGCTGGGCTGCCTGGGCTCGGGAGCAGCCCATAAGTTCCGAGAACATGTCCTCCCGTGTCCTCTTCTTCCTACGCCTAATCTGCGCTAGCCTCTGGGAGTGTGATGCCAGGCTAGGTTGGGAGACAGTCGCAGCTGTGGGATGGGAAAAAGGGAGTGAATTCCTCAGAAAGATAAATTTAGTTGTGAACAAAGAACATAGTCTTTCTCTGTGAACAAGACCATGCACAGCACCTATCACATGCGCACTCAGGACAAGGTCGAATTTTCGGCCTTCGCATTCAGTGCCTGGGGTCTTGCAGTGCAGATCAGAGAAGCGGGGCAGGACAGCGGAATTTGTGTAGCAGGCCGACATGGTAAGCCGTAGACTTGTGGCTGCTTAAAACTTTAATAATAGCACTGGCCTCCTTTCACGTTCAAAGCAATGCCAGTCCCTGCTGCCAGCAATCCGGCAAGCATGAACCCTGCCCCTGTCCCACCCCCTCGCGGCTGTCCCAGGGAAAGATCCCTGTATGCTGCCCCTCTCCCGCCTCCACTGCGTGGCTGTAAACCGCCGGTTACAGTTCTGTAAAGGAACAGGCAAGCAGTCCCAATACTAACATTCCCCTACCTAATTCAAAGCAGGTCACCATGAGCGACATCACTCTGATGAGGATTTCAGAGACGGAGAAAGAAAGGATGCTTCGGGAAAGCATGCAAAGACCAGGGCCGTATGCCGCCATGCTCTGCAAGGCAATGATCCCGGAGTACTTGCTTGTCTCCTGGCGCGGAAACGTTTCGTACCACGGAGGACCCAATAAGGCCGCTCTCCCCAGGAACCTGATGCAAAGGCTTTCCAATTACCTCCAGGAGAGCTTCGTTGAGATGTCCCAGGAGGATTTCTGCTCTATCCCCGGACATATAGACCGGATTTTATTGTAGCTGCACTGGCAGGGACTAAACAGTAGAGCGCCTAGGGCAGAACAATCATGCTAAACCGGACATTGTTAGATTTTTTTTCAGTAGTTGCACTGCCAAGGACTGAAACGTGAAGTGTCTAGGGCAAACTAATAATGAAAACCCCATTGTTAATATTGTTAATATTCCTGTTCTGTTAAAAATAAATGTTTACATGTTTAAAACACTTACTGACTGATCCTTCCCCTGATTCTGTGTCCAGGTTAACGCCTGGGGATGGCTGGTAGGGGATCTCTGTAAGGGTGATGAAGAGATCCTGGCTGTCGGGGAAATCAGCGTTGTAAGCGCTGTCGACTTCCTCGTCCTCCTCATCTCCTTCCTCATCTTCCCTGTCCGCTAACATGTCCGAGGAAGCGGCCGTCGACAATATCCCATCCTCAGAGTCCACGGTCAGTGATGGGGTAGTGGTGGCGGCCGCACCTAGGATGGAATGCAGTGCCTCGTAGAAACTGGATGTCTGGGGCTGGGATCCGGAGCGTTCGTTTGCCTCTTTGGTCTTCTGGTAGCCTTGTCTCAGCTCCTTGATTTTCATGCGGCACTGCGTTGCATCCCGGCTGTATCCTCTCTCTGCCATGGCTTTAGAGATCTTCTCGTAGATCTTTGCATTCCGTCTTTTCGATCGCAGCTCGGAAAGCACGGACTCATCGCCCCACACAGCGATCAGATCCAAGACTTCCCGATCAGTCCATGCTGGGGCCCTCTTTCTATTCTGTGATTGCATGGCCATCTCTGCTGGAGAGCTCTGCATCGTTGCCAGTGCTGCTGAGCTCGCCACGATGTCCAAACAGGAAATGAGATTCAAACTGCCCAGACAGGAAAAGGAATTCAAATTTTCCCGGGGCTTTTCCTGTGTGGCTGGTCAGAGCATCCGAGCTCGGACTGCTGTCCAGAGCGTCAACAGAGTGGTGCACTGTGGGATAGCTCGCGGAGCTATTACCGTCGATTTCCATCCACACCCAGCCTAATTCGACATGGCCATGTCGAATTTAGCGCTACTCCCCTCGTTGGGGAGGAGTACAGAAGTCGAATTTAAGAGACCTCTATGTCGAACTAAATAGCTTCGTGGTGTGGACGGGTGCAGAGTTAATTCGATGTAATGGTGCTAAATTCGACATAAACTCCTAGTGTAGACCAGGCCTAAGACTTCTTTTCCAATATGGCTCAAGATGCCCATAAATTGACCATATGTAGTCTTCAGGGCCTTGTATGAAGTGTCATAAGTATATAATAGTGGCATTGAGAGGCACTCTGTGTTTGTGGAGAGAATGTTGCATGTTGTTAGGTATGTTGTTTTTTTCCCCCCGGGGAAGCCAGATTAAACATCAAACAAAAAATAGGATTACAGAAAAGGTGGGAACAATTTTCTTAATTATCACCTTTGCATTCTGTTTCTTTTTTCTAGAGATGGGCGCAAACCTGACAGTGAATTCTAACAGATGAGAGCTTTGTGTAAATTCAGATGTAGACTAAATCCAGCTCTGGAGTCTACAGGGTGGTTCAGCAAGACATTTTCCCTAATATTTACTTCGTAGGCATGATATATGAACTACAGAAGGACTGACTCCCTTGGGTTAAACACAACACCATGAATCTTTTCCCCAAGTAGAACAGAAAGAGTGAAATCCCGGGCCTATTGAAGCCGATGGAAAAACCCAGTAAGGCCATGATTTCACCCAAACATTTTTTAGGTTACGTGAAGTTAGTCTATAAACCATTCCCCTCAGCCCAGAGAAAGAGAAGGTTCCAACACTGTGCTCGCTCCTTCTGATTATTCCAAACCTGCCTGAGAGTCCCAAGAAAAAGGAGCTCTTACTTCACAGAATCCTGGCACATCAGACAGCCTCTCTACAGGTCCTCGATGGCTATTCACTATATGTCTTCTATATATTCACTATATGTATTCACTTCTATGTCTTCTGGGGTAATAGTCCCAGAAGTCGAGGAATTTCAGGTTTGCAGGAACAAGGAGGCTGACTGATGTGCCAGGCAATGCCAATGTGGGAAGGGGAAAGAAGGATCTCATGCCTTGCTCCTTGAATGAAAGATGCTAAAGGGAGAATTTAGCTTGCAGCCTTCCACATCAGAGGACCTATGAGACAGTTGAAACAGGTTTAAGCCACTTTCTTCAAGGAATTGGTAGGTGGGAAAGAGAACCATCTTTCAAATAGGCCATCCTCCATTTGCAAAGAGAAACTGTGGGGAGGGGAGTTATTGTTACAGCAAGTGACAAAATATAATTAAATGTCTTGTCAGGTTTCTACGCCTTGCAGGGAATAACCATCCTTACTACAAAGAAACATTTCAGCAGTTCCCTTTATTCTCTCATTTGATCTTGGTAGGAATGACTCTGATAAATCGGATGCACAGTATCATTTTTGATAAAATACATACTGCCTGTGGAATAATATTGTCCTGGTTGAGTCTCACTACTGAAAGCCACTCTCCCTTTTGTATTTTCCATCTTTTCAATTCCCCCCCCCCCCATTTGTCAGCTCAATTGTGTTAGAAGCTTATCCAGGCTCCCCTATACTCAGAATAGAAAAAAAAATTACTTTGTTAAGATGTTAGGCAGCACCAAATATAGTTATCATTATTGTGGCCTTTATATCTACATTACAATTTTGTCACAAGCTCAATGTAATATCTAGAAATTCCCTTAAAATAAAAACTAGTGAGTGTGTTATGAAATTACAGCCAGGACAGATGGCCAGATCCTGTCATTGGAAATAAAAGTAATGTTATAAGTGTATAACTCCATTGGGGAAATTGAGTACCATAATAAAGTAGACTTCCACTTTCTGCAATGAAATTCAATGACTGTTGAGGAGTTTAGGGTTTAGAAAATTGAAAAATGAAACCTTTGGTTTTCCGCTGCTGTTTGATGATGTGTAGCAAGTCCCTTTATGGACTGAGGCTAACATCCAAATAGTAACAAGCTTGCAGTGAATAGAGCCCACAGAGGATAAGCTACTAAATCTTGCAATAAAAGCTGTGTGATTTACAGTAAATTCCAGAGGGCTGACAGCACCACAGCTGAGGGCATAAACACTTCTTTCATGGCTGAAGCTTCAGTCAGCTCTGTCTGCTGTGAAGTACAATCGAGCAGTGAGGCATGCTGCTTACCAGCAATGACTTTGATAAATAACTAGGAAGTCCCACTGTTGGCTTAAAACTAGAAGTTGTTCAGTTGCAATTCTGCATTTGTCCTGCTTTAATGGGTATGGAAGTGGCTTTAGCTGTAATCTGTCAGTGATTGATTAGGCCTTACTGAATCCCTTCTCCACTCAGTTTGCAGCTCCCTGCTCTCCACAGTTAAAACAAAATTGGTACATATCTGACTGCCCTCTTATGAGGAAAGTAAACACTCTTAATTCTGCTCAAGTGAGTACGCGTTAAATGGCTACAACTGGTAAGTTGTTGACAGACAACATGTCTTAATAATTGAGCACCCCAACGTTTAGGTTCATAAGCAACTTGTGTTTGCTGTTTGATTATGTTGTAGTTTAAAATTCAGGTCAGAATAATGTATTTTATACAGAGGTACCAGAGCCAAGGAGGAAATAGACCACTGCTGTCCTAAACATAAAAGTATTCAGTTCTCAGGCCTAATGCAGAAGTATTCATTAACACACTGTGTAAATTGGGCATGCTATAAAACACAGGCTTGCATTCCACCAAGTTAGAAAGAAGGGAATGTAGCAGTGCTAGAAGCGGTCATGAGGTCTGAGATGTTTAGTCATTTAGTTTAGATGTTAATTTTTTTTAGTAGTATCTGATTAAAATGTAATATACAAATTATCTGCTCTGATTTAGAGGGGGAGAGAAGTATTTTGCTTACACTAAAGGTTTAAATCAGTTACATTATTTTAAGTTGGATAGAGAGGAAACAGATAATATTACCTTTAAAACTGGTTATACTATATGAATAGTCAAGATGGAAAAATCCCCCCCAAATGATACCAGCATAGGTCCAAGAAGACCATGATAAAATTAAGCAACTGGTGATGGTGCACATTTTACTCCCAGAAAAGCAAAATGAATGCAAACAGAAAGAATTATACTGGACTTGGGCTGTTATACTTGAGACCTATAAACCACATACCACTGTAAAATGTTTTCGACATGAGCTAAATAAGTGTATAAGTGTAGCTCTTCTACTGTACATACTGTTTCTCTTAGTCTTATAACTGGAGTGATGCAGGATATGTAACATGATTCAGTGTTAGGGTTGTGGGGACTCTCTGATAGAGGAGTACATGAACTACAATGCTTAGGAAAAATAGAGCTAAATTATGGATGTTCCATAGCCTTAAATTAGAGGACCAAATCCTGCATTGCATGGACACCTTAAACTACCACTAAAATCAGTATGAGTTTTGGGAGAATGCTGGATAGGGTAGATTAATATCTCAGGTGCAACATAGTGTTTTGCATTTAATAGAAAGAATAGATCAAACCAACTTTATTGCATTAGTTTAGCTTCCACCTCCACCAGAACCTACTGAGTTTCTTTTTTAAAATCAGGCTGACAATCAGTATATGTCACCTTATCTATTCCTCCAAAGAACTGCTGAGAGCAGGAAACTTGCATTTTAACACTGGGACATCAGTGCTTACACAAAACAAACAGCAGCTGAAAACATATTTTTTCCGCATGAAAAGTAGCTGTGACTTTGTGTGGAAGTTCATGCCCTTTACTTTAGATTATCTATGGTTTCTTATTTCACTGGGTGATAATCAACATAAGGCATATTTCTCATGTTTTGTATAGACTACCTTGGAGTACTCCCAAGTAAAGTAGTACCACCCAAGGAACATTTCTTCTGGTAACAGTGCATGACTTGATTTTAACTTAGCCATTTTCAATCTTTCAATTTTTTAAACAATTAAATATGATTTTTGATTCCTGAAACTGTCCACTTCTCATTGCATGATCTGCCTGCACTGAATTGTTCCAAAAGAATTAAAAGGACAAATTAATGTTGCCTTGAACTTCTCTAGCCATGTCAGAGCATGGCAAAATAAGACATAGGAGCAGATAGCATTTGATTAGCTTGAACATGTTCAAAAAATGATTTTTTTTCTCCTCTAAGGATTTAGAAAGTAATGTGCCCATAGGCATACCATTGAGGAGAGATTTGCATACCTGAAAAACAGCAGTTCAAGCAGGAGAATGTGAGGTCAATCAGGAATAACTAGTTAAGAAATTCAATTGGTGGTTATTTTCCCCATGTGTTTTTGTACTTAGGATTTAATACCAGTTGATCTGAACTGCCATATACTGACAGAATCAAAAGTTTAAGTCGAATCCACGTGAAGCGCAGTTATACTTCTGTAAGGTAAGTACCTTATATTTCCTTAAAAGGCACAAAGGTCTTTTTTCTCCATTTACAATGTCAGTCCCATAACAATTGCTTATTTATATCTATTAGAATTCTAACAGTTCTCATGTTGTTTCACTATATCACGAAGTGTTTTAAAAGCTAATAAAGTTACTGCAAAGGTGTGAAAATTTTGGGTCAGGTTAAATTCCTGTGTAGGATTTTAGGATTCCATTCAGCAGATCAGACTCTACAGAAGGGATATGGATCTTTGAAACACTGCCCACTGATTCAGCAAGAACTTGTCGGTTACAGAAACCATTTTTTGCATGGGTGCAGATTCCAAGGTGGGGAGAAATGTTAGTTAGATGAATCTCCTCACTACACACTTATTTTATGTGCCCCAACCTCACCTCTGTGTCTCCCATCCCTGTTCAGAAAAGCCAATTTTACAAAGTTCCTCCACCAATAATAATGCATATTCAGTTGTTACCGATTAATGCTAATCCCTGACTTCCATTTTAAACCAGGTGATATAAATAATTTTGTTCATGTCAGTTCTAGGAATAAAAAACACTACATGGAAAGCAGTTTCTACTGTTTAGTAATGGTCAAATCAGTTATGTTTCAAATTCCATCATCAAGAGGGTCACTACAGCTAGAGTCAAATAGTGTGGCAAATACCACTTAATAGGGACACACTTAATTTGGACAGGTGCTTTATTGAGATATCTTCCAGGGAGACAGTTCAGCCTAACGATAGTAAATGACAATGACTGCTGCTTAATCAGAACCATTTTCGCATAAATTTCGCTTAATGGGGAAGCATTTGCTTGGTGACAAGTGCTTAAGTAGTGTTTAACCAAGTGTTAAATAGGTATAAAATTGTAGGCCCCTGCCTTTTAATTTTAATACAGAAGTTTCTAAATAAAGATTAGGAAGGGGGAAATCAAATAAAGATGAAATACTGTGAATATCAGTTTTATACTTTTATTTTTATTGAGTAGAGTATTTTGTCATTTTAAGGCTTTTTAGATCTTTTTTAATTGCCTCTTCTATTAATTGGGATAGCCACTTAATTGGGATGACAGATCGTCCACTGATAACCTAGCTAACTGGTTTCTACTGTCATCATAAATAATAATAACGATAATTTTTATGTGCACTGCCTGAAGACCTCTTGGTGTCTTAACAAAAATAGAGACAAAATTAGGAACAGATCCTGTGAGATGCTGAGCATCTGCCTCTCTCATAAGGGAGCAATGAGCCCATTATGGGCACTAATAGGGCAACATGCCCCAATAAATCCAAGTGTAGGAGTTGAAAAGAAAAAAGCCACCCATGAACACAACAAATGAACCCAGATAAAAAGAGAAATAATAGTTTCAAACTTTCATCAGAAGGATCCCATAGTCTTACCCTGGTCAGTAGTATGGGAAGAGCATTCCAGTGCTATAGGCCCTTAATGGAGAAGTCCCTGCTCCCACTACCCAATCTGCCTAGATTGTACTGAGGGATAGTGAGGAGTTCTAGCCCTGGTGATCTCATTTGCTGTAGTAGGAGATATGTCATCAGACAGTCCCTCAGCAATACTGCTACTATTAATAATTAAGATTCAAAGGCTCAATCTATGTAGTGTTGAGCAACTCAAAGGGAAGTCAACAAGAGCTGAGGATAATTGAGAGGCCGAACTCCTCACTGGATCAGGCCCTTCAATGCTAATAGTAAGTACATGACTCACTCACAGGACAATGAGCAGTCAGTGCAGTTCAGTAGAAGACCGTGCATGTAAAAGGGTTTTAATGGTGCATTAACAATATTACATTTAATTAGTGTAAAAACATATTGAAACATGTCACAAAAAATGTGGCAGGGTAATCTTCACAATTTAGAGCAGCTGACTAGCTAACTAGATATTATGAGGATGGGTTACTATCACCCAAATACAAAGGTATCCATTCCAAATAGGCTGCATGACAAGTAGTCTATTGTTTCATTAATTTCTACATTTAAAAGTTAATTTCTTTACTTTTTAGTATTAGTCATGTATTATGAGAATTAACATAAAGATGATGATAATGCATGATCTTTATATGCCATCTTATTAAAATGAAGCTATTTTTAATACTTGTAAGAGGCCTATCAGAAAACACAATTTATATCCTCAAAGTATATTTTGTCAGTTTCAAGTATAATTTTTGCATTCATATTCTTTTATGAATTTTAATGGAGACACTTAAATTGTAATTATTCCACTCAGCTCAAATGCAGGTAACAAATGGAATTCAATCAGTGTTTGCGCATAATGACCATCATTAAGAGAGAAATAATAATGACATTCTCTCTGCATTAAACTTGCAGACTCTTTACACAATGATCTGAATCCCATTATTGATCTCCATGGAGATATGCAATTGTCACCTATTCTGCATAATATCTGAATGTTAAATACATTTGTTTGGAACAAATATTTTAATGAATACAGTCAGTTCCACTTAATTAACTATCTAATAACTGAATATTTTTGCTTAATAATTCAACATGGAACATCAAAATTGTTCTATTTTTTTAATCAAATGCACTTGAGATTAGTCACAGATATTCATTTAAATGTTCATAAAATGTACATATAGTATAAAATTCCCTTTGGGTTTCTTTAAAGCACATGTATTAAGACACTGGAAAAGTATTTAAAAATCACTTTTTCTCCCCTTTGTTTACTATGATCCCTTAGAAGCTTGAAATTGAAATGTATTTCCTTCTTACAATATCTAGTTTCTCTACATTGCAGACTGGCTTGTTATAAAGACTTAACTACTAGTACTGGTTGGTTGGCTTTATTTTAGGAGAAACATTTGTTTTGAGAATCATACAGTTTATATGGACCTTGTAAACAGATTAAAGAGCTCTCTCTCATCTTTTGGACCTACCGACCTTGAAAGGAAGACTCCAGCCATTTTGCTCAATTAAGCAATCTGAAATTAAAAAAAAAAACCTGCCCCCCACCAACATGAAAAACCTTTGCAGTGGGCTAAACGCTGAAGTCATTTTACAAGTTATTATTCTGGAAAATCTCTCACTGATTTTGATTTCAAAGAAAGTTTTGCTTGAATGAGAACTCCTGAATCCACCCCCGTTTGAATAAATGATATTACCTGAAACTAAAGTTACGAATTCCTGTGGTAGCCATTTTGTTAAAAGGAACGCACTTTGTGACACTAGCAGTGGGAGAGGCTAGTACCAGATACCTCAGAGGAAGGTGTAAGAAATCCCATAGTGGACAATTAAAAAAAAAAAAAAAATTTCCCATAGGGGAAGTTTTTTTCCTAATCCCTGTGGTTGACTAATGCCATGAAGCATGAGGGATTCTATACTTTTATTTAAGGAAATTCTCGTCTAACGAAATTGTGGAAATTCTTATTAACTGTCTAAATCTTGGCTCCTTCTAAACTCTTGGCCTCAATTATGTCTTATGGCAACACATTCTGCAGCTTAACTGTGCGTTGTGTAACAATGTCCCCTTGTTCTTCTACTAGGAGACAGGGAAATACATGTGCCGATTTACCTTCTCTGCACCATTCATTATTTTAAGTAACTATCGTATTACTTCTAATATCTCCTCCCAGGAATAGCATCTTAATCTTTTCAGTCTTTCCATGCCTCTAATCTATTTAATTGTCCATCTTTAGACTGAGATTTTCACAGCCACCTAGGAGATCTGAAAATCCCAGTCCAAATCTTTTTGGAGGGATACCTAGAACAGAATACCACATATAACAGGATGGCAAGGACTTGGACAGAAAGGATTTTCACAAGTGTTGTCCTAAATCTGGTCCCACTGAAGTCAATGGTAACATTTCTATTAATTTCAGTGGGAGTGGAGTTGGGCAGATGCTGAACACTTTTTAAAATCCCACCCAAAATCCTGTTATATTCATGACCTATGTGGTGAATTTGTGCTAGGGTTGTGGTTTTTTGTTGTTATTGTTGTTTGCTTTTGGAGGGGGGTGGGGGAGAGAGCAGGGTGAAGGGTACTGAGAACCTAATTCTTCCTGCACCAGCAGGAAGCAGTCCACCTAGCAGTCAAGAGAACTCTAGAAAGGGATTACCACAGTGTCGGGTATGCCAAGCCACCAAGAGGCCTAGGTCTGCCAGACAGAGGGTGTTGTCAAGGAAATACAGCAATATGCAACATGTTAGGCAGAGGAACACACTACTCCTTTCAAGGGCCGGATCCAATTACCATTAGAGTCCGTCAAAAAACTCCCACTGTCAGTGGGAGCTAGACTAGGTACTAAAGGAGCAGCAGTATTCTCCACCAACACTGAGTCACCTGGCCCTGCACCAACAGGATGGCTCTGGCCTTCACCATATGGCTGGCCTCACCTACTTCTCCTCCCTCCCTACATCAGAGGATAATTTAGAAGATAGCAGCATACTACTGGATATAAATTAGGCACTAACATTCTGAAAGGGACAACAATAAGTAAACTTAGCAAATTCCGTGAGAGAAAAACAAAACCCATTCAAAATAGAACATTTCCGCTGTGGATATAAAAATAACTCAAAAAAACAAGCTCACTGTTTGTAGTGAGGAACCAGAAAAATGACCCATAAGTGGAGTGTGTGCATTTGGTTTTTTTAAATGGAATGAATGAAAGCAAAAATAAAAGACAAAAATATAAACAAGTGCAACAACTTGTAGAAAAGGATTCTGAGGGCAAGTGGGAGATAGGAAGTTATGAGGAATCAGGAGTAAACACCGAGGAGAGATTAAAAATGTGTAAGTTAGAAATATAGTTTGAATACCATGAACTTTTAAGTACTATGTCAGGATGGCATAGCATAACTTTGTGAATAATAGCACTTGATCATTTTAATACTATATCAAATGTCTACTGGGTAGCTGCACAATATGTTTACTATAGACTATTTAATCAGGCTCATTGTACATGATTTCCAGGCTGGGTGGCACTGGCAGTATTTGTATATCTATATATTTGATCTCTCCCTTTATATTATACAGTGTTCATGACATCCCTGGATAGATGCAGAGTGTATTTACTATACCACTATTTGATCATTATCTTGGGTGAATGGCCACAGTGTGTCCTAGTACTTGCTCATTGTTATGGTGGTTGCATACCAGTAATTGATCACTCCCCCAGTACCGTACAACAGCTCTTGGGTGGGAGTATGATCAGTATGTATATGCTACATTTGTTTTCTGTGGACAGTGAAGTGTACAGAAAATGAATTATAAAACATTTTTGCCATCCCTACTGTTTGTTGGGGGAAGGGAACCATTTCTAAAAGGGAATTATTGTTGTCTTTGAGGGCAAAAGGATAGGCAAAAAACCTGAAGAACAACTGTGGCAAGGCAAAGGAGGGGCAGCCAAGTGAGTGCATGCTAGAGACAAAGAAAATCAATGTAAACCAAGTAGTACTTGATTTGTAAAGGTGTAGGAAGCAGAAATCAATTTTTTTTAAATGCACAAGGAAAAAAGTAGAGAGACAGGGCTGTTACCGCAATGGCCAAAACCTAATGTACAAAACACATGTTGAACAAGAACAGGAGAGGCTGGTGAAGATGCCCAAATAGTAGCATCTTCAATACACATTGTGCATCTGAGGCCAAAACCTACTCACTATTAGATGTACCCCGTTAAACAGCATATTCTAATTCTCTGCTCAGCATCTCTAACCTCTTCTAGGTAAACCCCTAGAGTGGGTAGTAGTGCCACTGCTGATGATAGTGTTCCAAGCAGAAATGTATTTATTAAATTGAATTTTGAATGTGATGGAAAAAAGATTGCCAAAGGCAATGGGGAGAAATGATATAATCTTACCAGTTTAGCCCATGTTTCACACTGAAGGCAAACCATATAATTTTCAGTTGAAAAAGTAAAAACAAAAAGGGAAACAAAATACAAGATTTATTATTAGTCAAATTTAATATTATTGTAGCCTGGTGCTGATGTGTCCTAGAGCAGGTCCAACCACTTTCATTTTTAAGAAAGGGAAAAGGAAACAAGTCAAGAAACTTAATTTTCTTTACTTGTTTTACAGCGTGTTCAGTACTTGATTTATACCCATTACTGACTTGGCTATTTTTCAGGCAGTGCATTTATTTGTTTTCAATGTACAATGCCAAAATTGGCTATGAAGCCATCTTTACTGCATTATTTTTTAATGGCTAACAATCCCATTATCAATTATAATACAGTATATTTATAGACACAGAAAAATGAGAAACTAAAATGTCAGGTGACATTCTGCCAGCACTATTGCACCAAATCAAGGCAATAAGCAATGACTAAGAATTTGCCATCACTTCACTGGTTCATAACTTTTGTCATAATTACAACAATGAAACAAACACATTGCTTGCTTCTTGCCAGGTTAATTCTTTTTCCTAGGACAGAAGTGCTCCATTAGACCTGTAAGCATAGTGGTCCAGGAAAATATTTTACAGTAACATCCCTTTGGGAAAAGTGTTGCTGAATTAGCAATTTGTAGTGAAGTCATTGCCGTCATGTAAATACCGCATACATGGCCATACGGGGTGTTTGGAAGTCTGAATAATGAAGGAGAAGATTCCCAGAAAAACCATCCAAGAATTTTCTAGAACATAAAACAAAACAAAATAAGAGATCCTTTGTATGTCTGGCTTCTACATGCTAAATATTGGAATAGCAAAGAAAAAAATTGTTTTGCTGTGACACATGGTATTTGTTAGTGAAGCAGGAAGAACCACCATTTCAGAACTCAGATAGGAGCTGCTGTATGGAAGAAGCAGGGCTTTGGAAGAGATGGGAGTCTGGTGCACATTTAGGGAGCATTCTTATACCCAGAAGCTTAAAGTTTGATGAAACCAAGACATCCAGTCACCTTAGATAGATTCAAGCCAATCTTACCTCACCAATGCTTATAATAAAAATGGTGAGAAGGATGCAAAGGCAGGGAAGGGAATGGAATGGAATGGACATCAACCATAAGTAGGTATCATGCAGGCAGTGGCCAAAGGGCCATAACACAGACTCAGTGAAGGGTGGCAACCATATCAGAAATAAGTATTTTGGTTCCTAAATCATGGGAGCAGTCAACAGGAAAGCATAGAGAGGGGAGAGGACTCTGTCCCCCAACATAAATATCCCCACTACTCCTATTTTTGTGTCTGAACAGGAACACAGGCCCAGCATGCAGCATGCAGCTCCAAAATGCCTGGCCTGCGTCTGTGTTTCTCCCATTTTGCCAGGTACACAACTCACTCCTTAAATGGCTTTTGTGGAAACGTGAGGAGCATGGCTTAAAATAGATTCCCCCAGTGCTCTTCTTTCCTGAGAACTGTAAAGGCTACAAGCCCCAATGAAAAATACCTGTGCCCAATCCAGGTAAATCTAAATTCCATTGGCACAGCTTCCCTTTCTTAAATGATATCAATTCCATAGAACCCCTGAGTAAATCAATTCTGCCACCAATCAAATACACACCCCACACAAATTCAATAAATCTATGCCCCAGAACAAAATCCATCCCATTTTCATTACTTCTTTGCAGGGCAAGACTCATGCGCTGTTGCTACCTTCTCTGCTCTCCTAGCCCATAGATGACCCTTGCTCTCCCAACTCTTGCATCGGGGCGCCCCGCTTCTCTCTCTCCTGAACACCCCTACTCTTAAAGAAGCAGTGTCTCAGAGGCCTCTCTCCTCAGCCCCTCCTGTGAAAACAGCAGAGGTTCTATCTGCAGTGCTCCCTCAGCCTTTTCTCCTCCCCTTGTAAAGGAGCAACAGTGCTTCTTCCTTGTCCCCCATTCCCCTCTAGGGAAGATTTGACTCTGACTTTTCATTGGGGCCCCAAGCCCTGAAGATTTTGCAGCCTGTGTGAACCAGCCCTGTCTGTCAGAGAACACCTTAGTTTAGCTGTGTTACATATTGCTCTGTTATCTCACCTTGCTGCTGTATTCAAATGAAGAACAGATGTCTTTCACATGTTACATCCCTACTTGTGGTACAGTATTCGTCCAATATCTGTAAAACCACATCCAGATTATTTCTCCCAACCTTATTCCAAAAGGTGATTGTGCTATCAACCCCAGTGCTGCTCTCCTACCACATACAGGAATAATACAGTCAAACTTCTATGGCTTTCCTCCGATTGAGTAGCCATGAAATAAATGAGAAATCTGTGAATTTCCTCCATTGTTCATTAACATTTCCTGTGAGGTTTAGCTCTGAAAATGTATTCAGTCTCTCAATTTTTTTATATGCATTTTTAGCCAAGACAGGCATGCTGGGACCTTGCAGTATTTGAAAAACATAAGTGAAGTAACACTGTCACCACTAGAGGGAGCACTTATACAAACATCATGTAACATTCCTTTATGCTACTAACAACAATTGTAGCGGGGGGGGGGGGGGGGGGAGAAATGTGGGGCCAAGACGCAGAAAAGCAAGACAAGCCATTCAGAACACAAGATGGGGAGAAAATGCTAGACTACAAGGAAGAGACAGTTGTGTTCAATCTTTTATTAGCAATTAAAAGTTTATTTAAAATAATGTATGGTAAAATTTCACTGTACTATATGTGAAGTCTGCTTAGGTTAAAAAGAATAAGAGTCCCATGTCTTATAATGTTTATCCAAATGTTTAAGGCTCAACAGTATCTCCCAATTTTAACCTTGGAGGGGATGAAAGTAGTTGAAAACCCATAATAATTACTCAAAGAGGAGTTGAACCTAGATGGTAGCTTTCCTGCCCTTCCAGACTCAGGCAAGTCCTCATAAACATTGCAGGGTCATGTTTTCTCAGGCTTAGGGAGCATGGCTGGGTGCGGAGACAGAACAATAGGGAAGACAGTCTGTGTGGCATTAACTCATGGCAAATGAAATGAAAATACCAAATGGAAGTAATGTTGATGGCCAGCACTAATTCATGCCAGCTCCTACTGCACACTGTTAAATCCCCTGACCCAGGTACAGGTGTGGAGGCCATAGACAGAGCCATGCTGTCAATGGGCACAGACAGACCAAGGAAGGAGTAGTGCAGAGAAACCAAGTGTTGCATGACTGGCCTGAGATTCATAGAGATTCTCTATAGTTCTTGGTACGTGTGTAAGTCTGAGCACCATGCAAAGAGACAAATGCTGTTGTAGGACACCAAGGAAACTCTGCTAGTGGGAACACATGCAATGTACTGAATATCTTTAGCTCTGCTGTGGATTTTTCATGAATGATTTCAATCTTTAATTTTTTTTAAAGATTATTGAAAGTAATTATTTGAAGGACGGGAAAGAAGGAGAACTATTAAGTTCGTGCTTGCTTCAAGTGTAACAAGAATATTAATCCTGATTGATTGGAACTTTGGAATTTGAAAAGAAAACAAAGGAAAGTCTTAAAAATATCATTAAAAATAAAAGAACAGGAGTACTTGTGGCACCTTAGAGACTAACAAATTTATTTGAGCATAAGCTTTCGTGGGCTACCGAAGATGCATCCGAAGAAGTGGGCTGTAGCCCACGAAAGCTTATGCTCAAATAAATTTGTTAGTCTCTAAGGTGCCACAAGTACTCCTGTTCTTTTTGTGGATACAGACTAACATGGCTGCTACTCTGAAACCTAACTAAAAATAAAGTTTGTATCTGTTACAGTACTCAGCACAGTTCAGAATGTCTTGGTAAAATTTTCTTAAAGATGAACATAACTTAGGAGTCTAGTTCTCATTTTCAAATGTCTAAGTCAGTTAGGAACCTAAATCCCAAAGAACATCAAAGGGACTTCGAAGCAATGCAATTTAGTACTCATTAAGGAGCTTAGAAGATTTACGCATTTTTAAATGTTTTATGTTTATTTTATGATTGTGTCCCATCCTGCAAACCTTTTGCACAGAGAAACCACACAAGCCAATAGATCCTGCAGGACCAGGCCAATAGTCTGGAAATAGAAGTTACTTATCTGATAAGAACAACAAAGATGCATCTGAAGAAGAGAGGTTTTTTACCCACAAAAGCTATGCCCAAATAAATCTGTTAGTCGTTAAGGTGCCACCGGACTCCTTGTTGTTTTTGTGGATACAGACTAACGCTACCCCCTGATACTTATCTGATAAAGTTATATCATGAGCTCATTTTTCTAAGTGAATCAAATAATCAAATTTATTCCAAAGCTATCTTAAAACTGCAGTTCAGCATTCAGAAGTCAGTGCTGAATCCATCAATATTCATGCCAGGGTGCAAGATCCTGCAGCAGTTTTTCTGGCCAGGATAAACCTAATGCTGGGTGATTACCTATACAAACTATATAGTGACCAAAAAACATAGTTACCGTAGGGGGTGTTCATTACAAAAATTACACTAAATTACTGCTATAACAGGTGTTAGCAAGCAGTATCCAGAAGCTGACCCTATATAACACTTGTGGAAAGTTCATCAATATTAATGCTAATTTTGAGTCTATCTTCCAAGTTTGACAAATCTTGTTTTATCTGATCCATTTTGCCCTTGATTTCATGTGGCACTGGAAGGCATTTATGACTGTTAAGCATGAATAGAAAAAAAATACGAGCCTGGATTACATACTTCTTTATCCATTTTTAGTGAGTTTCATGACACATATGTCTTTCTATCTCACAGATGCTATAGTGTCACAGGATAAGGAGGAAACAAACTCTACCCAAGCAATGGCTTCAAAGACTTTGACACATGAAGGACTTTTACTTTTTACACATGAAAGACTTTTAATATAAACTTTGATGTGTTTTATTTCCCCTGCCTAATGGTCCCTGTCAGTATATCACTTTAACTACCATGGTTTAAGGTAAAACACTTCCACTGTATATTGCAGGTAAACGTAAATATTTAGCACTGTATTTTTAACATAGTAATTCCAAAAAAGTACTTCATATACTACTACTGTCATTGCATAATACTTTAGTTGCTAGTCAGTTAGGTGAACTCATATTTTCACTTCAAAATGTCTAAAAAATCTTGACAAATTATCTTCTAAATGTTCAGTCCCCATTCCCAACATACTGTAACCTGTTCACTTTACTTTTACTTTTCTCCATTTTAATGCATTTTTAACATTAATTTAAATGAAAGTTCAACTGGCCTTTTTTCCATCCAGAAAACTAAGCAGATGACCCTAGAAATGGGAATGCAGAGGATGTGCGACTCCTAGAAAACAGCCCACTCATGCTGTGGGGAATGGCAGACATACAGTAGGGCAAAATTCCTGCAGTCCTCACTACAGCCAAACTCTCATTGAAGCAAATAAGAATTTTGCTGAAGCAGGAACTGCACGCCTGGATTCCCATGCTATCCAGAATATAGTAAATGATTTGCATGAAGTGTTACATAGAATATAAAAGTAGGATGTCTTTGAAGGGCATTTGGAGATTTAAAACTTGCCAGCTGCATGGCTCACTGCTCATATATCCGTGAAACATGTTTTTGGCACAAACATACTGTCTGTAAAATGATGCTTCAAAGATGACTCTTTTAATGCAAGCTAGATACATGTGACCTAATGTTAATTATAGATGTCAGATATATTTGTGTTGTACAATGAGGATCATGTCATTGATGTTATGAAAGGAGATAGCCCACAGTAATTTGCCTTTAAAAAAAAAAAATTTTTAGGCAGGTTGCTATCTAGCTTTCTCCAGTGGAGAAGGGAAGCTCTCCTGCATCCGCCAGCCCTTGAATCCATGAAACTGACAGAGTTCCATGAAGAACAGGGCTGAATCCTGATAGCTTTACTCATAAAGCAGTTTTCCACCGACTCCACTGTCTCCACTCACATCTGTAAAACAAGCAGGATTAGGCCCACTAAGAAGCAATATAAAAATTACACCACTTTACTTAAGATGTTCTTTCATTTAATAGCTTTATTTAGGCAGTGCAAGAATGTACATTGTATGTGGAGCCAACACACCCCTGAAAGGCACAAGTGGGTGCAGATGTATAGCTTACATATTTTAGCTGTTGTGTAGGCCATGGGTGAGATTCAGTGCTGGGCCTTTAAGAGGCGCAGTACACAACTTGCAGCCCAGTGGAAGGCAGGTGAAACTACTGTGGCTTTTAGCTACCATCACACCCTCCTGATCCTGGGCTGCTCCAGGGGCTGGAGAGCCCTCTGGCATAACTCAAACAGCTCCGGGGGGGCTGCCTAAGCTATGGCGGCAGCATCAAACTGCAATGGGAAGCAGTACAGCCCAGAATCTCCACAGTGCTGCATGCTGCAGCCCTTCCATCAACTCGACTGTCCCACCCTCCCCCAACACACCCTCAATGCCTGAGCTCGTGAGGGGGTTCTTGGAAGTCAGTCTTACAGTTGTCTACCACACTGCCTGTGCCAAGGAAATCATCCCCCAGCTGGATCCAGGGCTTTTGGCAACTCTTTTATGCCCTCTAGCTCTTTTACCTAGCATAAAGGGACAGGAACCGGAGTGAGGATCTCACCCCATATTTGGTCCCCAGAGTTGCTGTGGCAGCATGGGATGTCTTGGAATTCAATAAGTAGTGTAACTGTTCTGGTAGTGCAATCCTCTAACAATATATATTCCTGGGGGAATTCTGTGCTACTGTGCGTTCGCAGAATTTATGTCCCCCACAGATTTCTTTGCTTCCCCGGAGAAAAATGACTTTCTGATGGGGAAACAAAGGGAAGCCACAAGAGCGGCCATTCAACCTTCCCCAGCAGTATGTTTCGGATGCCCAGGGCAGCCAGCAGAGAGGTAAATCTTTGTGGGACAGGGGAAGACCTGGCTGGTGGCTCCTACCCTGCGCCGGGCTCAGCTGCTAGTCCCGACTGGGCTGGGGAGGACGGGACTTCCTCTTCCCCTGCACGGCATCCGGGGCTGTGTCAGACACAATCCCAGATTTCTTCCCCAGCTGTAGGAAGAAACTCCACCCCCCCTGCACTTCCTGCACCCATCACTCCTCAGCTGCAGGGGGAGGGACCACTGTACAGGGAGCTGCTCCCCCATCTGCCCAACCCCCGTGCATCCAGACCCCCTCATACCCAGACCCTCCCGCCAAGCCTCACTGCCCCTCACTTAGAACCCTTCACCCCCCCAATGAGCCCCACTTCCCCTGCACCTGGACCCTCCAACCCCTCCACACCCAGACCACCCCTTACGAGCTCTATTCCCCCACACCAGACCCCCCCTGAGTCACAACCACCTTCACCTGGACCCTTACCATTGCACCCAGAACCCTCTAAAAAGCCCCTGTGCATCCAGCTCCCCCCCGCACCCAGATCCCCCGCTGAGCCGCCCACACCCAAATTGCCCTGCACAGAACCCTCTCAATGCACATCTGAATCCCCGAACACTAAGCCCCTCCACACTTGGACCCTGCCTTGCTGAGCTTGCCTGCCAACCCTTGGTGCCCCTGGCATGGAGGGGCAGGGCCTCGGGGAGTTTCTGGGGCAGGCCCGGTCCTTGCACTGTGTCAGGGTTGGGTGCATTCTCACTGCTGAGTCCGAGTCCTGGGGGAGGAGCTGCACAGTGATCTCTCACCTCTGTGCAGCCAGTGGCCTGTGCTTCCCAGTGCCATGCTGGAGCCTCCACATTGATTTGACAAATAAAATGTGCAGAATTTTAAAATATTGTGCACTGAATTTTTTATTTTTTGGCACAGAATGGCCTCTGGAATACAGTATTATCAGATTGTTCCTTGTGAATGTTACACTTGCTTCCGGGTTTAGCTTTCAAACTTCCATTTTTGACATTTTCCATTTGCTGTTTGACTTTGTTTATTAAGAAACCACCTTCTTTCCACAGATCTGCTTTGTGACATTGGTCAAGTCTCATCATCTGCCCATGCCTCAGTTTCTCCAGCTATAAAACAGGGACAATGATATTTATCTCATTTGTAAATTTCTTTGAGATGTATTCATGAAAAAGAGTATACAAGAGTTAGGTATTTATTATTATTATTTAGCTGAACTTGGGTCATTATATAAGTCCTTGGAATGCAGTGGTAAGACTGCAGTGCCACATGTGCCTAAGTGAAAAGGAATGGCTTCAAAGCTCCTGCACTAATAAAAAGTGAAAAGATCAGAAAAGGGAAAAAAAATGTACAATGTGTTTACAAAATAATTTTGTTGAATGAAAGCATTTAATAGCATCCTCTGTTTTCACCTTTTCAGTACTATTTGAATTCGATTTTTAAAAAATGCTACATATCTCTTAATGTATAAAAAAGCACCATTCAGACTCGCAAACTCCAAATTAAAGATATTTTGATATAAGTTTGAAATGGAAGCTCTGGGCTTATTAAACCCCCGGAAACATGCTGCTTTATGAAACAAGAATGTTTTTTAATGTCAACCTGTTAATTAAAAAAGAAAAACCTAATAATAAAGTCATAACAACCAATGAAAAAAGACAAACATACATAGTACCAGATCTTCAACTGGTGTAAATGGGCCCAACAATACTGAAGTGAATAGTGTTACACCAATTTTTACCAAATGTGAATCTGACTCTGAAGCATTATTATGTGACAAAGCTTAATATGCTCCCATCATGAGAAAACGTAAAGCAAGGCACAAACAACTATCTTTACTAAAGCCAGATAGTGCAGGAGCCCTGTAAACTTACAGTGAGTAGCAGATCACCATTGTCAAGTAAGGACATAGTGAATACTTTAGGTGAAATACTGCCATCATTACCTATTTTTAGCAGTAATAATGAATATAATCATTATGATAATTAACAAATGAAATGATAGGAATAGGAAAAGACAATGCAATGCTTACAAGGTGAGGCTTTCAAGAACTTAGAGCCAGATCCTGCAGTAGGGATATTATAGGACCAAATCCTACTTGCCTCACTCACATATCATTGACTTCAGTGGAACTGTTCAAATGAAATGTAAAAATAACATAAGTGAAGAGAAAATTAATTACAGGAGACTTCACTTCCAGTGATAATTCAGTCTTATTTATTTAAAATACTACTAAGAGCTTTTCTACACGGTGGGGTAATGTGCTCTACAGGGGTGTGGTTCTAAAGCACACTAACGTGCATTAATTGGTCCTCATAGACCCTGCTGGTGTAGTTTCTCTAGTGCACTTTAACATGGTACTGTTTCAAATAGGACTATATTAAAGTGGGTCTACATGAACCAATTAATGCACACCACAGTCCACTTTAGAAATCATGCCCCCAGAGACTGCATTAGGCCACCATGTAGATAAGCCCTTACACTATGCAGAACTGCAACACATCCAACCACTGAGCTACTAGAGGGAATTTTAATACACACCTTATTATGCTTTAATAGTGAGGAGACCTCACCTTCTCAAGTTACTAACTCAAAACTTTGGAAGAGACACTAGGTGGATTTAGTAAAATTTCATAAATGGGACATATTTATTTTTGCTTTTATGAAATGTTCAACAAAAATGGTCATTTGTGCAATTTACATCAGCACAGAGGTTAACGGTATTTAAAATATAGTTTCATCTTCCCCTGAAGCAAAACAGGGATGTTAGATCCTTAAATATATTTTAGTTTTGTACAGTATTAGTGCTGCAGTAGTATGCAGTCTGAGAGTATTTTCTTTATAAATCCAGTGTTTTCAGAGATATACAACTCAGCTACCAAACCTGGTCTACACTATAGCTCCAGCTGATTTCAAGAATGGTTTACTTGAACTGATTTTAAAACCAATTACAGTTTTTGAGGAAATTTCCCCACTGGAGCCAAGTCCCAAAAGAGCAGGCCTAGAAAAGATTTTTTTTTAATGATTTGGACACTCTTGGGGATATAACCTGCCATTCATTTTTCCCCCTTCTTAAACATTGTGTGTGTTTGTGTGAGACAAGTGCCAGAATTTTAGCCCTGGAAAAGGAAGTCCTTTATATAACTGCACCAATGGTGAGGCTTCCCCTCAGTGCCCTGACAGCTCTTACTTGGATGCATCACATCTAGGGGTGAGAGTACAGTTCAGTCTTCATGCCTATTCAATCCTCGTTCCTTCCGCAGAGACTGCCAACAAGATTGCTATTTGTAATAGCAATTTCAGTCTCTTATGACTGACCTGGCTTGTATATTTGATCTGGTGACACATAATCCTGCACTGGGATCTGCTTGCATAGAGCACCTTGCAGAATCACGACCCTCAGTATGAAAGGCGGTACATGGACCTGATCCAAAATACATTGGAGTCTTTCCATTGACTTCAATGGGCTAGGGATCAGACTTTAGATCAGTTTTTGATCTAATTGCCAGTTTTTGAGCCATTCAGTTCCCGTGCCATTGTTTCCCACACAAAACTTCCACTGATTTCAACATCAGTTTTGTGCCCTGAGTAATAATGGAATAAAATAAATTTACAGAAGCCCAATTCTTTATCAAAGGCACCCAGTCTGGTCTATTGAGAAAATGGGGCAATTAAGGCTAAATATAGTTTCAATTTTGCAAATATAATAATGATAGACACAGAGCTATTTTACATAGCAATATTTTTACAGAGAAATATAACTAATCTGTCATAAACAAGTTAATATAATATTTACATTTTCTTAGTGGTCCTATTTTTGTCTCTTCACAATTTCTGGATTAATATAGTAGTTCCATTAACTTTAAAAGACTGGATAGAAATCATAAGCTGTAATGTGGGTGCTCTGAGAGCTTCACATATTCTAGTAATATATATTTTGACACGTGGCTGTAAAATATGGATGAGTTTTGTCATGTAACTATTAAATGCCCAATTATCCAGTAATATTTATTTATTAAAGCTAGTTCCAGTGATGTCTCTATTTCCTCAATCTCTCCAAAATATTAATGATAATCTGATTGATGTCCTTCTGGAATTTATTTACTTTTATACAGTCCCATAGGATATGCCTTATGGCCTCAATTATGTAAACATTAATACTTACAAATCTATCTATTTTTAATACTTAGGAAGCACTCTGTGCAGTGTTTGGTGGCCAGATAGATAGATAGATATAAGTCTGGCTGTCACCCAAGACATCATATGTTCTCCATTCCATTAAATGCACTAAAGATATTCCTTATATTGTTAAATCAAGATCAAAGCCCCTCAACACTGAGTAAAATTATACATTGCCACTAGGGAAGATTCTATATTTGCTGGCCCTGACTCTATGCTGCAGCCACTTTGTGCTATACAACTGGTGCAAAGAGGCCCTAAAATTGGGGAAGCTAAGTGGGAAGATCACTCAGCTGAAGAGGATCCTATGGTAGTGTAGAGACAGAGTAATGGTTCCTGCCCACCCCACAGCATGGCCAGTAAAAAGAGGGCAAGGGAAGGGCTGTTTTACATTTTAGCAAGCTATTGTTTTCATAAATTATAAAGCCAGAAGAGACCATTGTGATCATTTAGTCTGACCTCCTGCATAACAGAGACCCTAGCACGTCCATGAATTAATTCATTTGACCTAGAACACGTCTTTTCAGAAAAAATATCATTCTTGATTTAAAAATTGCAAGTGGTGAAAAATCCATCATAGCACTTGGTAAGTTGTTCCATTGGATAATTACCCTCACTGTTAAAAAAAATTGCACCTTCTTTGAAGTCTGAATTTGTCTAGCTTCATCTTCTTATCATTTAATCTTGTTAAACCTCTGACTGCTAGATCTTGAATGACCCCCCAGGGCTTTTTCAAAGTCCAGAGTTTCTGTTTCCCAAATAGCATCCCCATGCTGTAAGAACTGCCTTGCTTCTAGATGTATGACTTTAAATTTGGACATATTGAAACTCATATTGTTTGCTTGCGCACAGCTTACCAAGTCATCCAGGATAGCTCTGTATCAAAAACTTGTCTTCTTCAGTAACCATTTCTCCAATCTCTGTGTTATCTGCAGATTTGATCAGTGATTTTATGTTTACTTCTAGGTCACTGATGAAAAATGTTAAATAACGTAGGGCTAGGAACCCATCCTTGCGGGACCCCCTAGAAACACACCCGCTTGATGATGATTCCCCATTTACAGTTACATTTTGAGACCTGTCAGTTAGCCAGTTTTTAATCCATTTAATATGTGCTATGCTGCGTTTATAACATTCCAGTTTCTTAGTCAAATTTTTGTAAGGTGCCAAGTCAGCCCTTTTCCTGGTTGTGACTTAATTCAGCTGCAAGGCTTTTGCCAGTTTCTTTCAGCTGAACACCCTCCCCAGTTAGCCTTCCACTTTGGAGGGTTCAGCAATCCAGCCTTCTCCTGTCAGTACCTGTCTGCTGTAACAAGGGGAGCAGCCTTTATGCTGTTTCCCTTCTCCCAACTCCTTCCTAGTTGACTGGGTGAGAGGGGAGCATTGCCCTGCCTTCTCTGCATTGTTTCAGGCGCTTAAAGGTATAGTGTCTGGATTTCTTCCCCAATCACTAGGGCCCTACAAATTCACAGTCCATTTTGGTCAATTTCACGGTAATAGGATTTAAAAAATCATAAATATCATGATTTCAGACATTTAAAACTGAAATTTCAGTTTGTTGTAATTGTAGGGGTCCTGACCCAAAAAGGGGATGGGGGGGGGGGGTCGCAGTATTGCCACCCTTACTTCTGCTCTGCTGCTGGTGGCGGTGCTGCCCTCAAAACTGTGCGGCCGGAGAGTGGTGGCTGCTAACCAGGAGTCTAGCTCTGAAGACAGCAGTGCAGAAGTAAGGGTGGCATGGTATGCAGGGGCAGCAGAGTCTTCCCAAAAGTGGGGGGGCCAGAGCCCCCCACCCCTTCCGTGGCCCCACCCCACCCAAGGCCTCACCCCTTCTGCTTGAGGGCCTACCCCTTGCCAAGCCAGAGTGGACTGGGAGCTACAGACCCTCCACCTACCCAGGGTGGGGGGGGGGGCCGAAAGCAGCCCCCGGCCCATGTCCCTGTCCCCTGGGGCACCCACCCTGGGCAGGTAGAGGGTCCGCAGCTCTTCACAGCTGCCAGGCCGCATGGCTCTTACCATGACCAGGCTATGGCTCCAAGACCCCATCCCCCGGCTGGAGCTGGGTCAGGGTAAGAGGGGCGCGCGCAGCTGTGGGGAGCCACGAACGCTCCTGGGCTCCCTGGCTGGGCTCCAGCTGCTGGTCTGGCCGGGGAGGCAGGGCCTTGGGGGGAAAGAGAAGGGGTGGGGGGGTGTGGTGAAAAGTGGGAGGGCCCTGACTCCCTGGCCTCCCCTATTCCGGCACCCATGATGGTGTGGTATGGTATTGCCACCCTTAAATCTGCTGCTCTCTAGCCACCCAGCTCTGCAGGTAGCGCAGAAGTAAAGGTGGCAATATCACGACCTGCCTAAAATAATCTTGCAACCCCCCACTAGCCCCCTTTTGGGTCAGGACCCCCAGTCTGAAAACGCTGGTCTCCCCTGTGAAATCTGTATGGTATAGGGTAAAAATACACAAAAGACCAAATTTCACGGGGGAGACCAGCTTTCACGGTCCGTGACACATTTTTCAGTGCTGTGAATTTGGTAGGATCCTACCAACCACCATTCACTCCCAGGACCCATAGGTCTCTATATGTATCTATTGGACCTCTTCTGATCCTTAAAGGGCCATGCCAGATGGTGGGATGGGCTGACCACTAGGTATTATTGCTCTCAATGGCAGACTACCCCATCACACAGACATATTATAAATGTGTGTGTGCTGGAAAGTATAGAGATAATAGGAGGTGTCACAGAGAGAGAACCAAGCCTTGGTGAAAATCACTGCATAGTATGGAGACATGACCGAATTAGGGATTCTGTTAGGGAAATAAGTGAAGGTTTGGACTGTTTCTCACTTTGTCTTTACTTGTTTTCCCAGTTAATGTCCATTCTGGACTAGATGAGACCACTACACTCTTTTCTGCTTATCACTTGAGCCATATTGAAAATAGATGTGAAAATCCCACTGTGCCACACAGCTCACACAGTTAAAAAAATACTTTCCTTATTCCCTTTTCCCCCCCTCCCACTGATTATATCTTCTCCAAGGAGCTTTTCTGTAAAGAGTCTGTGAAAATGTGTAACTAATTTCGGGCTACAAAAGCTTTGTCCCAAGCACACACAATCATCTATGTCCTAAACTCATCCTATATCAGGTAGATTGAAATCAATTGGATGTGTAAATTCCTTAAATAATAGCAAATGGAGCAAATTGAATTTCAAAGAGAAAAAAACGGTGAACCTGAAAAGCAGTGGTACGAAGGTCATCAGCAGAATTAGCAAAAAAAGTCTGGCAAAGTTACAGTTAGACAGTCAGTAATACTCTATTGATCAGACTTTCTCAATCAATGATGTTGTGCCTAGATTATTGATGCAAAGGTATTAAGCAAAATTTTATTTCAGCTAACTTGTGGGCTCAGATGTCAACTGAAAGTCATTTCCCTAGTCAATCAAACATACGATAAATCTGAGCAGAGTTAGCTCTTTAACAACTTGGTGTCTAGTTTACTTTTCAATTACATAATGAGCTTTGAAGCTACAAAATTTAAAGTAATATTTTAACTAGGAAGTGCAAAAGACTCAGCATCTCCACTGGGAAAATATAGCACAGAAATAAGCAGGGAACAGGAAGACAAAGATATTTCCATTTCCATATTGCCATATTGCCTTGGTATTGGTAACTGTCACCATAAAATGTTAATAAATAAATCCAAATCTGAGATTAGATTGTAAAGGAGGAGGATTCTGGAGGATTCTTCCACTCCCTATTAGTACACATCACAAAGCCCACAACCACGCAATTCACATGACAGTTTCTACTGAATGAAGTCCCACGACTGGAGCAGACTGATTTGTGATAGGTCAAGGAAGAGGTTTATAGAAAGAGATCTACATAACAAACTTACACATCTGTCTGCACGATACCTGACTCATACTGGTGCTGATAGACTCTCAGTTTCATAGGACAAATTTATCTCACAGTTTTGGTTTATTCAAATAAAATATCATCCGGGTATATACATATATCAGGCAAACCTGTTGTCACATTGCATGCCCATCTCCATGGGGTTTGAGTTCAATAAGACAGCAGGCTTCAGACTTGGGTTTCATCAAAGACTCATCTTTTACAATCTTGAGTCTAGCATGATCCCAACGAGGAATCTTTCCAGTCACATCAGTGACAAAATAACAAATTCAGTCATGTGATTGGAACACTGATTGAGAAAAGTCATTGTCTGGACTGTACCAATGGCTGATATAAAGCCAAAGAAAGAGATACTTATCTTGTATCATTATCCTGAAATATATACATCAATCCTCCCCTAAACTGTTACTTTGCTGTAACAAGCCAAAAAATAATGCCAAGAAAGAATGTAAGTGTTTTTGTATGTTTTGTTACTTCATTGAAAGATATAATTGACTTTAATAACCTCAAACCAAATCCAGCGTAACATAAGGATCAAAAGAAATCATTTATCAAAGAAAATCCAACAGAGTATTACTTTACACACTGCTTTCTTGCAGAATCAAAGTGAACAGGCATACAGTATATAAATTATATTGGACAGAATTCTGAAATCTCTGATTCCAAAGGAAAATTTACTTCATAAAATATAAAATCTGCTTACTAAAGAGTAAGAGATAAAAGTGTTTAAAAAATAAGAGAAAGGGAAGAATCAGAAATAAAGGAAAGAGGACACTTGACAACCCATTTCATAGTTCTTTCTGTTAAGTATAGTGTGACTCATTTCTAAATATGCTGTATGAACTGTTTCCACCAGCAAGGTAAATTAATAAAGAGCTTTTTAGAAAGAAAAATACATTTCTATAAATTAAAGTGAGTGTGCTAGAACCTGCACCAGTCCTGTTCTATATACAACAAACATTGATGTTCTTTTCCAACTTATATAAAACATATTTAAAAGTTCTAGGTGCATGAACAATCAACATTTAAAAAAATACAAAATAAATTACACCTCTACCCCGATATAACGCTGTCCTCGGGAGCCAAAAAATCTTACCGCGTTATAGGTGAAACCGGGTTATATCGAACTTGCTTTGATCCACTGGAGTGTGCAGCCTCCCCCCACCCCCCGGAGCACTGCTTTACCGCGTTATATCCGAATTCGTGTTATATCGGGTCACGTTATATCAGGGTAGAGGTGTACATTGACAATAAACAAATCCAAGTGACAATAACACTAAAAAAAAAAAAACCTTCTCAACATATAAAATTAAACTCTTGCCATCTAACCTAACCCTTTAGAAAAAAACTGGGTAAAAAGGTTTTTGCAGAATGCCAATAAGGTCAACAAGTTATGGCTTTGTTGGATCAAGGAGCTAAGCAATCTCCAGAGTTGAGAACCACTCACTGAAACCTCTTTACCACCATCCCCTAGACATGCAAATTGTGGGACAGTCATATCATGTGTCTCATTGTATGTCTACATTACAATTAGAAACCTGCAGCTGGCCCATGCCAGGTTCATGGGGCTCAGGACATTCATGCTCAGGCTGCAGTCTGAGCTATGGAACCCTCCCACCTCATAGGGTCCTAGAGCCAAGGCTGAAGCCTGAGCCTGAATGTCTAGACCAGAATAGTTGCAGCTTCCTAATCTAGGACATATGGAAACAACATCCCTCTTGTCCACTGAGGCTATCTGAACATCCAGAAGAGGCCAAGGCTCCAATAAATCTCCTGGATTGTGAACTATTGTCATGAAAAGCAGACATTCTCTCACAGTATAAGGGAGAGTTATTAGTTCTATCATTTTCGGTGCCCCTCAGTCAGTCACAGCATTACGTCTACCTTATCCAAACTGCACCCCAGACAGGTATCTCTCATCCAAGTCCCAGCTTTGACAACAGACTGACAGTACCATCCAGATCTCTGAAACAGAGAGCTGAATATTCCCAGGATATTGATGGCTCTGGTTGATAAAACAATTATGCTACCACAGCAAGGATGCCGCTTAACTTCTCTCATGCTCTTACTGTTAGTGAAGCAAAATTCCGTCTCACCCTTCTCAACAGCTATAGTGACCCTGGCTCATCAGGGCAGCATCTGTGATGAAAACAAGCTTTTTTGTTTTGTTTTTTTACTCATTGGCCTCACTTCTCAGCTCCTCTTGCTGCCATCCCATTCCCCTCTCCCTCTTCTCACTGCCCTCCATGCCCCACTCAACTGTGACATATTTATTTATTTACTCACCCCCTGCTCTAAACTCTACCTTAGTCTCTCTCCCTCTGGTCCCAATCTGCCATCTGGCCCCTACATTTTCAGTGACTGCTTTCCCCCCTGTTTTGTTGGCTTACTGAGTCCACCACAAAGCATCACACGACCTCCAGAATTATTTCCTCCCCCTCCCCTCTTTTGGGTCATGGCCTTCACAAGTTCATACATACCTTGCAGGCGAACAGGCCCATTGGTCTGTTGTTGATGGGGTTTTTTAAACAAAGCTTATAAAAACTTGTTCACTGGAGTTTGAAACCCCGGCAAGCAGCTTTTTGTATGTCTAGATCAGGGGTCGGCAACGTTCGGCACGCGACTCGCCAGGGTAAGCACCCTAGCGGGCCGGGCCAGTTTATTTACCTGCTGACGCGGGCCGAGGGATGTGCTGGCCGCGGCTTCCCGCCACCCCCATTGGCCCAGGACGGCGAACCGCGGCGAGTGGGGGCCGCGATCGGCCGAACCTGCCACGTCAGCAGGTAAATAAACTGGCCCGGCCCGCTAGGGTGCTTACCCTGGCGAGCCACGTGCCGAACGTTGCCGACCCCTGATCTAGATACTATTTCATCAGCGATGACAGGTTCCCCACCACATAGTTCTTTGCCAGTGCCACCAGCCTTTTCTCCAGTGATATTTATATGAATGTTATTCTTCTGGTGTTCTCTGTTCAAGCATAGAATGAAAATTTGGGAAAAACCTGCTTTGTATCTGTTTGTGATTAACCATCGTGTTTCCATGTGTGGTATTCCTGCTTGAATTCAGGCCATCTATGGAAACCTGATCAGTACTGTAATTACAGCCTGCTTGAATCAAGTCAGTCAAATAATGTCAAAAGCAATTATTTTCTTTTCTGAGGGGCACAACATGTTTGGAAATACACAGGAGAAAATGCAGATCTCAACATGTTAGCAGCTCACACAGTTGACCCAATCTCATGGTATTCCTTGATTCTTATCAAGTTGACATTTGACACGTATTGTAGATGGATTAATTATCATTGGTTTATTAGAGTCATTATTAGATTTTTCTGAGTGTAGTAGATCTTTTTTTTATATATTCAACTCTGTTATAAATCACCTGTCTCATTTTTCCCACTGTAGGAACAAAAGGAAATTAGTTATATTCCAAAAACTACAGTGCAACTGATAAATAAATACTACAAGGTCAAAGTTTTCAAACGTAAGTGTCTTAAGTTAGGCACCTAACTTAAAATAGCCTGATCTTCAGAGGCACCAAAGTCAACGTGAGGTTTGAGTTCTCAGCACCTTTTTAAACCAAAACACATTTAAAGCCTGATCCAAAGCCTGTTGAAGGAAAGGGAAAGTCTCCCATTGATTTCCATGAAAATTTTGTATTAAATGCTCTTTGTTTCACTGGCAATATAGAGCCTGATTCTTTAGACTTCAGTAGAATTCTCTGCATGAGAAAGTACTTGTCAACCTGAGCAAGGTTTATAGAATTGGGCCCAGAGTGAATTAGATCATTTACCCTGATAATTATTCTAAAAAGGTGTCACTTTTCCACAAAGGGATTCAAAAGATGTACCACCCATTCAAATTTTATCCACACAATACAATGGAAGATATTTGTCTGTAGTTCCAATTCCCAGAAATAAGAATAAGGCTGATATCTTGTTAGTACGATTATACATGCATGCATTCATAAAGGCCTTACAAGAATAATGTGATAAGAAAAATTCTTCAGAATACCAATTTTTGTTTGTGCATTTCTTTTTGTAAATTTAGCAACAATTCTGGTAAAGGAAGTAGTAAGCAACTATACAATCTACTGTTTGCTATAGGATTCCAGAAAACCTGAGAACAGCTTACCACTTGTGTGTATATTTGTATACTGTATTAATTACATGGCCTAATGGACTGGATCCAATTTGTTTTTACAAAGTTTTGCTTTTTATTAGTTTGGGCTATGGCCTTTTATAACAAAGGTATCTCCTATAACTAATGTAATTGAGATCATGATTAACAAGTAGTAAAAACAAATCAGATATTACTCTAGGGCCATCTATTGTTTTCATATACATGGCCTGTTAAGAAAGGAATTTAGTTAGTGTATAAGAATCAAATTTTGCTACACAGGCAACTGCTGTTACTCTGTTTCTTGAGCTTTCTCAGTGCATAGTGGGGGAAGAAACACTGCTTTATTCTTCCAAGTTCATGCCTACTGTTACCTTTCACACCTTTCACAGCTCTGCCTCTCCCAATCCTTCTGCCTTTGTCTCTTAGGGAGATGGAAGGTGTAACTTCCAGCTGGAGAAGACAGTAGTAGTCTCAGATGGGATCATACTTGGGATGGCTAGTTTGTCCCACTACTCTCGCTGTCACGGCTACACTGCTATTTTTCGCATACTATCTCTATAAGCGCTAGCATGGGTATGTCTACTACAGCTGGAAATTAGTCCTTCCAGCTCCAGTGTAGAACTACCCTTTGTGTTTCATCCTTTCCCTGCTACTCTACTAATGATGCTAACCTTGTCTGCTTCTCCCAAAACCATCCTTCCATGTTGCCCCTTACATGTGAAACGTCCTCCCCTGAACTCAGCTGTAAAGGTCAGTACCATCCCCTCCTTCAAATCACTCCTCAAGACCCAATCTTTAAATGATGTCTATGAGAAAGTAAGGGACAGGTTGAGAGGCAGTTGGTAGTCCCAGATAGTCGATATACATTTATTTTACAATTTTACATATATTTTTAATATGATATGTATATGTATCCGTATAGAGTGCATATTAAAACATGCATGCATTCACTCTACCTCACCCTATGTACTTTCTTTGTAAATTGTAAGCTCTTCAGAGCATAGGCCAATTCCCTTATATGCTTTTGCAGTGCCTAAGGCAATTGGAACCTGATCCTGCTTGAGACCACAGAGTGCTACAACAAAAATAAAATATTCTGAAATTGCTTTAGCTTTAGGTAAACCCCTTTTCTCTGGCTCCAGTCATTGGGGGTGGGGGAGTTGTTTCACTTTACACATCTGATATTTGTTAACATTTTAATATATTTTAAAAACTCTTAAAATATCTTTACATTGCAAATTCCAAACAAGATTCCACAAATAGAGAGCCATTTTACTACCTTCGGTACACATACACATTCCCCAAAACACACACAGACAGAACAAAGGTGTTATTACATGGCCTATAGGGTCAACCCTTCCAGCCTGAGCACTTTGAAAAATGTAGCTTTTAGAGTCTACAGTGATAAAAGTGTTTGCTTATTTTTAAAAAAAACTTTTCAAGGAGAAAAGTTCATCTGCAAAAAAATTTGGGTTTGTGGATATGGAGTGGTGGAAATTGTAGTGTCATATGGTAACCATATGGCCCTCATTAAAGCCATCCATTGACAGACTGCTGTAATCATGGTCTGCCCATTAAAACTACTTTAGGCAATGATAAATAACCTATTCTATTGCTGAAAGTTCTGCACTGAAAGTTTGGTGACAATGATATTGAGGTCAAGAATAATAATACCTGGCATACTACTGACACTGTGGAATATTACACACTAATATTTATCACAATTTTGATAAACTGCTTGAAGCATTTTTTTAAACCTATACTTCTGTAGCTTATATAAGGAACTAGGTGTGAACAGGCTGTATTACATCATGGAAATCGTATGTTTGTATTTCACCACATCCATAGTTGGAAATATTTGGGACTGTTTTTTAATCACTAACCAAGCTGCTTCTTCCCAAAAGGATGAATTTGGAGGACAATTTCCTTTTTTTCTTAAAAGCTTCAATTAGCTAAAGGGAAATTGGAAAAACAGTGGCAAATAACAGAGGATAATTTCATATTACATTGTCATGTATTAATGGCAGAAGAGGGTTATTAGCAAGATTATTCATCTGAATATTCTGAATATCAAAAATAAAGTCAACATGGATATATGTTATGAAGAGCTATGACTCTTGCTAGAGTCAACACAGAAGCATTTAAAGACACTAATTCTGATACAAAAAATGGATAATGCTATGTCTTTAAGAATAAATAATAAATAAATATATTAATGGATATATACAACCTGTCCCTCCAAGAATATTTACAGATTATAACAACTGGGAATTGATTCACCTAAAGTCCAGACTAGATTTCCCTAATATCCTACCTGCCAAGGAAATCTTATCCAACAGGAAAGATTGTTGAGCCTATTCAAATATACTCCCATTTTACAAATGGGAAGCGATGTGTCCAAAAGGGCTGATCCTGCAGCACATCTAATATCCTTCTGAAGAGTCAGAGTATCTAGACTACAAGTGGTTATTGAATTAATTTTAAAGAGTTTAAAGTACAAAAATTCTCCAGGTCACCCTTAACTGGATGTCTGGCAAAAGAAAGATCATGTCCAGTATTCAGTATCTATGGAAGTACAAAGAGTTCAAAAAGGGCATACTACACTAGAACATTCTGCAAATATGTAGCAAGGTTCAGACATTATTTTCAGTTTTGTTACAAGCTTCCCCTTATGGGCAGACTGCAATTCTGGTATTAAAAATGCATAACAATAAAACATAAAACCATTCCCTTATTGCTAGTATTTATGCAAAAACATTAAAACCATTCAAAATATTAATATCTTTTCCTATCTTCCACTAAACACTGTGCAGCAGATGACAATAGTGCGCTGCTTTTTACAATGGAAAATATCTTTGCCCACATTTCACAGCGACCAACTGTACGTAGTTACACAACGAAGCTCTCTGTTGCCCCAGTGTCACAGAAATAGAACCTTCTGGGTTAAGTCTCTCTTCAAGATCATTTACTAAAGTGCATAAGCAATTTTCAAATTTGTAAAATATAGACCTAAAATATCAATTTAGAAAGTCAGACATGTATCTTGAATTGCTGTTCTTCCATTTTTATAAATTAATATCTTTGTAATAATCCTAATATTTCCTAAGTTTCCTAAATAGGTTATCAGTAGTGACAATGTTATGATCTTTTATGTAACATGGAACACAAAACATGGGATATTAATATATAATCAAAAGTGCAGCAAGTGTTTACACATTGTTTTCATTTACTTATAAGCTACTCTAGTGATCATTGTACCTGAATACCCTGTCTAAAAGATACAGGGATGAGGTTAGGAAGATCAGAGGTACATTTATGCTACCAAAAGTAAGCAATCAAATATGGCAAGTATTTGTCTTATTTAAGTTTCAATTTGGAATGTTATCCAACTTTAATATTGACCATATTGTCAGCCATTGGACAGGATAATGATTATGCTGTATCAGTGTATAGTCAGAGACTCCAAAGGGTTAAAGCTACTATAGTCAAGAAAAAATACATGTATTTTTAATTAGCAAAATTTTAAAGAAAATCATGTAGCAGTCTCATGGCTAGACCTATTAACTCACACTATTGATTTTAGGAACACCTCAGTGCTCCACTAGGTAGATATAAATAATGGAATTAAGACATGGCTTCCATATTTTTTTCAGTTAAAAGAACAAGAAGTTCAGTTTAAGGGTTAAAGTTCAATTCAGAAGCTTTACTAATTGGTATTGTACATAAAGTAAACTGGTTTAGTGCTGATAAAAAGGGGAGAAACCTTTGGCTTTATTTCAGCTATCGTTAAAGTCATGACTTAAAGCCAGATTCTGCCTTCAGATTTATGCACTCAACCCTCACTGAACTAAAGTACTGTTGCACCCATGGGGGCAGAATTTGGATCATAAGTGTTAAGACAGTCACAAGAAAATTACTGAATAGTTTCTGAACTGTATTCTCAGCATGGACAAGGTAAGTTAGTTGATTCTACTGGTACCTTTCTATTTTCCAAGCTACAGTAAAGAGCAATCTCTGATCTAGCAGACTTAAAGTACTGCTGCTGTCAGGAAAAATTATTGATTTTTCAAACCCCCCTCCTTGATCACAAAGGATCATTTAAGGAAAATTGAACTTTTCTGTATCTATATTTAAGTCTGTGCCCTTTGTCTGAATCCAGCTGTAATTCAATGGATTCAGCTTTTTTACAAGATATCTTTCCTAACCGATGGAGCATTTAAGCTTGTGTAATTCAAACTGAGGAATGGAACTGGACTATATTGATATCAGTGGTTGATAGTCTCCTATAGAGGGACAAGGGTAAGGTGTCAAAGCTGGTTATATTCATTCTATCAACAGCTTTTGATACCATTGGTCCAACAAGCAGTACAATAGGGTCTTGTGGGAATGGATGGAATGGCTGTTTGGTAGTCTTGCATCTTCCTCTCTCCATTAAAGCATAGAATGCACATTCATCCTACACAAAGGCCCCAGTCCATGAGGTCCCATAGGGTTTTCACCCTTCCTATTTAATGTTTATATGAAGTCACATGATGAGACCATGCAATGTTTTGGGCTGTTGGCTCATCATCAATATGCTGATGATACTCATCTCTGTAAGAACATAATGGGTCTGACCAAAGGTTCATCTAGTCCAGTATCCTGTCTTCCAACAGTGGCCAATGCCAGATGCTTCAGCAGGAAGGGGGGGAGGGGATAGCTCAGTGGTTTGAGCATTGCCCTGCTAAACCCAGGGTTGTGAGTTCAATCCTTGAGGGAGCCATTTAGGGAACTGGGGTAAAAATCTGTCTGGGGATTGGGCCTGCTTTGAGCAGGGGGTTAGACTAGATGACCTCCTAAGGTCCCTTTCAACCCTGATATTCTATGATTCTATGAATGAACAGAACAGGCAATCAACAAGTGATCCATCCCCCCATTACCCAGCTGCCAGCAAACAGAGGCTAGGGACACCATCCCTGCCCATCCTGGCTAATAGCCATTAATGGACCTATCCTCCATGAATTTATCTACCATATATACTCGTTCATTAGCCCGTTCATTTATAAGCCAACCCTCCAAGGTGGTTAGGTAAAAATAGCAAAAACTGTATGACCCTTTCATAAGCCAACCCTATATTTCAGGGGTTGGCAAACTTTGGCTTCTGTCCTAGGGTAAACCTCTAGCGGGCCTGGACGTTTTGTTTATCTGGAGCCTTCACAGGCACAGAGCCCCTCAGCTCCCAGTGGCCGCGGTTTGCCGTTCCCAGCCAATGGCCAATGTACTCCATGCCTGCAGACGCTCCAGGTAAACAAAATGACAATGTATTAGATATTCAATTCAATGATTCCATAGAGTTTAAAATCATCAAATTTTGGTATAGACCCATTTATAAGCTGACCCCCGCTCTTTGATGAGTCACTTTTTTACCAAAAATATTCAGCTTATGAACGAGTATATATGGTAGTTCTTTTTTGCACCATTACAGTTTTGGCTTTCATAACATCCTCTGGCAAAGAGCTCCACAGGTTGATGGTGCTTTGTGTGAAGAAATACTACCTTTTGTTTGTTTTAAACATGCTGTCTATCTATGCCTCCTTTTCATCAAACCCACAGTCTGCAGTCTCACTACTTACTCTTCAAGGGTCTGACAGAGGGAGGGAGTTGGATGAAAACTGACTGAAACTAGATATGATGAAAATAATACATTCAGAAGGTTGGAAAGAGGAAGTGGCAGTACTATGTAATGAAGGTGTATCCCCAAATTTCTCCAAAGCAGTTTGCGGCCTTATGGTCATATTGGATCCATCTCTGTTCCTGGTTTCCCACTTATAAGCAATGACTCATTGTGTCTTTTACCATTCACAGCCAGCCAAGAGCTTGTGGTTATTCCTTCCAAAGGCTGACTTTGCCATGGTTATCCATAGCTTTGTTGCCATTAGCTTTGACTGGTGCAATGTGCACTGTCTAATCCTACCAATAAAGTTCCTGTCAGAACAAGCAGGATTCCTCCTTAGAGCTGGAAACAGTTACCAGTTGATCTGGCTCCATCATCAATTTCCTGGGTCTGGGGACTGAGCCCTTTATAATGGATTAAACTACTAGAACAAGGAGGATTCTACTCCAGAGCGAGTACTGCTTACCACTGGGCTCAACTGCATCACCAGAGAGAGAGAGAGAGAGAGAGAGTGTGTGTGTGTGTGTGTGTGTGTGTGTGTGTGTGTGTGAGAGAGAGAGAGAGAGAGAGAGAGCATGTGCAGAGAGATTAATCCCTTTGAAATAGGCCCAGTAAAAGGGCCACTGTTGGGGTTTATCTGTACGAGGGAAATTTACCAAATTTTTTTTTTTGCACATAGTCTAATATCAGTTCAGACTTGCTTTTCGGCAGGTTTAATTAAAATGCTGGGGCTCATCTACACTCCAGTGCCCACCCCTTTTTCATATAAGTGTTAAAATAGTGGGGTTTATTTATTTTTGTAAATTCGTCCAATGTAGACACAGCCTTATAGTTTTAAGTGAGAAGATACGAGGGGTGAAACTGTTTTCAAAGTGAAGGGCTCTGGACTGCTTTGACTCTGCAATTTGTCTCCTCAGTGATTTAGCAGACCCCTATTCTGTTGACTTCTTGGAATGTTTCAACACTGCTGTACTCAGTTTAAGGGGGAGGGATTGGAGGGTGGATTCTCTTGATCGGTGGAAGGACATTTTCAGTTTGACATTGTTTCATTTTAGTCTTACAATAGACTCATTTAATAAATTGATCAGTTGATAAATCCACTTAGAGGTTCCAACTACAGATGCGGAACAGAGCTGCCAGCATCCTAAGTATGTGGATCGTCATGAACACGCAACACTTGTAATCAGGCCTGTGCCTGGGGGCATGTTTTGCATCTAGCAGTAGTTCAAGGGGTTCCAATATTTCCAGTGACACTGTTTAATGGAGTCTTGCATTCATCCAACTGGTCCTCTAGTTAACTTAGTCCACAGTAAGTCTGGGAAACACTTTGTTACAGCACATCACTCTCACTAACCATAGCACCTAATTCCCTAAAAATAACTTGCCTGCACATTGATTGCCAGTAAAAAAGGTACTTATGAGATACTAGTGGTCACTTTCTATAGTGCACAGCTCTACTGGGACTGTGACAACTCTTATGTTTAGTAACTTGAAATTCAGTAGCTGATTCTAGATCTGAACTTGTGGCCATAGCCTTTTTTTTAAAAAAAAACCAATGCCTAAGTGATTCTCATGTTTTTCTGTACATAACCTTGCCTGCAGAGATTTTGGAATTACCACCATAAGATCCCAAAGAAAACAATTATTCTCAACAGAGTTTTGATACAACGTCTCACCAGATCCTCTGACAAATGGTCTGAGTAAGCTGGCAATGTGAAATTAAGCACTTTTAGAAAAACTGACTCAATCTTTCCCTTAGCATTTTGTCTGAATATAAAATTTAATTCCTGAGATGAAAGATCATGATGTACACATTTGTTCTTTCATTGTCGGTTTTGGCAAATCATTACCATTAAGAATAATACTAGCCTTATCTCAATAGCATTAAGAGTCATAGAATTCCACTGTTGACTTCCTCTCCAGTACCATCTACTTCTGCTTTGCAGGGCAGGTGCCATATTTCCATATGTATTGATTTGACACCTAGCAAAACTGGGTTCTACCACAGTAGATATATAATAAATACATAATGAATCCAAGCTTACTCTCCATGAATAATACAGGATTAAACACATTGAAGATTAGAACTAACAAGATACATAAAGAGACTAATGGGATGGAATCACATTGTTCTAGCTGTTATTCCATCCATCCTCGTGGCTTCCCTGCTCAGATTTTTATACAGGGAAGAGCAGGGTCTACTCAGCCAGTGCACCCTGTTGCAAGCAAGTCAGCAGGAAGAGGTGTAGCATGGGAGGTGTCTTGGTTCTGCCCTTTCTACTCACCAGTGCATGTACCTGTCCAGACATGGGAAAGTAAGCTACTCCATGAAAAGACATGAAGTAGCTTACTCCTCTCAAAGCCAAGAGTGACAGGGAGGGAATTGTGATGCAGAGGTGCGTCTCTAGGCCACAGTGCCTCCCAGGTCTACTCCTGGGAATATGTCAAAGTCCCAATCTAGCCCATTGTCTCACCTTCCCCTGCTTTCTCACCTGACCTACTTTGTTTTGTCATCACTCACTGAGTTCAATGGAACACTGCACTGATGTGCATAGAGATACTCAGACACCATAGTGTTTGTAGAATTGGGACCTATTACATAGCAAGTGGTGATGACAGACACTAAGGGGCAGGTGAGAGAGAAAGGGAAATGCCCTCAGTGATCCCAACTGTCTAATTACAGACAGCCCTCAGGCTCCTGGCAAGTAATCAGCACAGCTCTCGGTGTTGCAAAGCTTGGGCACACTTGCCTTTTATCCCTATCCCTACTTCTCCTTTTCCTCTTCCCTCCACCCTCTCCCTCTCACCCCTATCCTTAAGCTTTTATTCAGCTAAGTATTGATAGCTTCGACCATATTATGACTGTAGCAAATCTCCCCATCCCCTTCTGTTCTCCCCTCCTACTCCCCATTATGCCTTTCCCCCAGCCTCTTTCCCTTTGATCCCTCTTACCCTCTAATGTATTGTTTGAACATTTAGGGCTGGCTCTCTTGTCATGACATCATGAGATTAGAGAATGCCTGATAACTCTATCAATGGGGAAGTCAGATACCCCTCTGTTGAAAAACATCTTCTTGCTCCATGGAATGAGGGGAAGAATCTTTACTTTGCTTTTATCAACATTATCTTGTTTAATGAATTCTGCTGGTGATCGAAATTTTTGAGGATGTGGAATCAAAGAAAACTGAAGCCACTGTTTCCAAGCCTTAAATATATAGTGAATAGTCTGCAGTTTTTCCTCTAGCATATTTCTGGAAAGTATTGAAGCACCCATATTTCCATCTGTCCCGTTTAATTATTTATTTCTGCTTTCCTAAAATTAGAACTAACATGGACATCAAATGAAGCACTTGCAAAAGATCAACAAACTCAACAGCTACACAATAACTACTGAAGGTCTGATCCTCCTGTTGTCTCTGTGCTGTGGACTCCTGTACCCCTTTCAAGCCCCATTGAAGTCTACCCTGGATTGAAGTGAGAGTCTCGGACAGAGAGATCTCTGTAGGAAAACCCCCAGAACAGCCAAGTTTAGGGGGAAAGTTTATGTAGAGGTTTACATTTTTATTGTTCAGTGGGTTAGAAATAAAATCAGACCTCAGGAAGGGGGATATTTCAGGGCTAAATACAGCTGCTACTCTGAAGTCAATGGAAGTATTGTCATTGGCTTCAATGGAGAAGGAATGGATCCAGCACATGTAGATTTTGTTCACAGCAGGGTGGGAACTTCACTCACTCTCTCCCTGTGCAGGGATTTACTGTGCTAGCCAGACCAGTGTACTTCAACAGAAAATAAACTTGTTTGGGTCAAACTCAATGAAAATGCGACTTAATCCTTTCTCAAAGAGACTCTACACCCATTTTGCGCAATGTAGCAGTGTTGAAGTTCACATCTGGAGGAGCAACACATAGAATCATAGAAGATTAGGGTTGGAAGAGACCTCAGGAGGTCATCCAGTCCAACCCCCTGCTCAAAGCAGGACCAACACCAACTAAATCATCTCAGCCAGGGCTTTGTCAAGCCGGCCCTTAAAAACGTCTAAGGATGGAGATTTCACCATCTCCCTAGATAACCCATTCCAGTGCTTCAACACCCTCCTAGTGAAATAGTGTTTCCTAATATCCAACCTAGACCTCCCCCCACTGCAACTTGAGACCATTGCTTCTTGTTCTGTCATCTGCCACCACTGAGAACAGCCTAGCTCCATCCTCTTTGGAATTCCCCTTCAGGTAGTTGAAGGCTGCTATTAAATCCCCTCTCACTCTTCTCTTCTACAGACTAAATAACCCCAGTTCCCTTAAAAAGAACAGGAGTACTTGTGGCACCTTAGAGACTAACAAATTTATTAGAGCATAAGCTTTCATGGGCTACAGCCCACTTCTTCGTATGCATAGAATGGAACATATATTGAGGATATATATATACACACATACAGAGAGCATGAACAGGTGGGAGTTGTCTTACCAACTCTGAGAGGCCAATTAAGTAAGAGAAAAAAAACCCTTTTGAAGTGATAATCAAGATAGCCCAGTACAGACAGTTTGATAAGAAGTGTGAGAATACTTACAAGGGGAGATAGATTCAATGTTTGTAATGGCTCAGCCATTCCCCGTCCTTATTCAAGCCTAAGTTGATTGTATCTAGTTTGCATATCAATTCCAGCTCAGCAGTCTCTCGTTGGAGTCTGTTTTTGAAGCTTTTATGCTGTAAAATAGCTACCCGCAGGTTTGTCATTGAATGACCAGACAGGTTAAAGTGTTCTCCCACTGGTTTTTGAGTATTATGATTCCTGATGTCAGATTTGTGTCCATTAATCTGAAACCCAGTTCTCTGAGACTCTCCTCAAATGTAATGTGGAGCCCCAATCATTTTCATTTCCCTCCACTGAACTCTCCAATTTGTCCACATCTCTTCTGTAGTGGGGGGCCCAAAAACTGGACACAATATTCCAGATGTGGCCTCACCCGTGCTGACTAGAGGGTAATAATCATTTCCCTCGATCTGCTGGCAATGCACCTACTAATACAGCCCAATATGCTGTTAGCCTTCTTGGCAACAAGGGCACACTGTTGACTCATATTCAGCTTCTCGTCCACTGTAATCCCCAGGTCCTTTTCTGCAGAACTTCTGCTTATCCAGTCGGTCCCCAGCCTGTAGCAGTGCATGGGATTCTTTCATCCTAAGTGCAGGACTTTGCACTTGTCCTGGTTGAACCTCATCAGATTTCTTTTGGCTCAATCCTCCAATTTGTCTAGGTCACTCTGGACCCTATCCCTACCCTCCAGCGTATCTACCTCTCCCCCCAGCTTAGTGTCATCTGCGAACTTGCTGAGGGTGCAATCCATCCCATCATCCAGAACAATAATGATGTTGAACAAAACTGGCCCCAGGACTGACCCTTGGGGCACTCCGCTTGATACTGGCTGCCAACTAGACATCGAGCCGTTGATCACTACCCTTGAGCCCGACGATCTAGTCAGCTTTCTATCCACCTTATAGTCCATTCATCCAATCCATACTTTTTTTAACTTGCTGGCAAGAATACTGTGGGAGACCGTATCAAAAGCTTTGCTAAAGTCAAGATATATCATGTCCTCTATCTCCCCCATATCCACAGAGCCAGTTATCTCATCATAGAAGGCACTCAGGTTGGTCAGGCATGACTTGCCCCTGGTGAATCCATGTTGACTGTTCCTGATCACCTTCTTCTCCTCCAAGTGATTCAAAATGGATTCCTTGAGGACCTGTTCCATGATTTTTCCAGGGACTGAAGTGAGGCTGACCGGTCTATAGTTCCCTGGATTCTCCTTCTTCCCTTTTTTAAAGATGGGCACTATATTTGCCTTTTTCCAATCATCCAGGACCTCCCCCAATCACCACAAGTTTTCAAAGATAATGGCCAATGGCTCTGCAATCACGACATCACCCTTGTTGCTCTCACCTCTAAACTTAACCCAAAGACTCTCAACAGGCTCTCAACACACGTCCTATAACATGTCTATTGTATTTGAGATTAAAATCTGTGGTGAAATTGTGCATTTCTGAGACTTCAACTACATGGCTGGAAATTGACATAATTTGTGTTTCAGCAGAGTGGGAACCCACAGTTATAAATATGAAAAAGAACTTGCTGTTTAAACCCTTTTCGAATTTTCTTTCCTAAACTTCTTTTTCCAGTGCTAACCTAGCATCAAAGCATGATGAGAAATCTCTTACTATCTCTAGTATCACATTCTGCTCCATGGGACTCCCAGGCATTGTTCTCAGCTAGCCGTACTATGCTGTTTCTTTATGATTTGATCACATTAATAATGTGCAAGCAGAAAAAAGTTCAGACCAGTAACATACATACTGACGCTTTAATTTCACAACGCTAAAAACTGTTATCAGCCAAATCAGTTGGGAGGAAAATTTAATCAGCAAAATGTGAATGATAATTGGGAATCATTTAAGAACACCTTACTAAATACCCAAAAAGCCACAATCCCAGAACTTAGGAATAAGCCTGTGCTGGTTAAAATAACAACTTGGTTTAGAGGGGAAGTGAAGGCAGCTATTAAAAATAAGAATATAAAACAAATGGAAGAAAGGGGAAGCTGATAGTAAGGAATATAAATCAGAAATCGTGAATTGTATAAAATTGATAAAGGAAACAAAGGGAAAAATAAGAACTCTCTGGCCAGCAGACTTAAAGACAATAAGGAGTTTTTAAAATCTATTAGGAACAAAAGACCCTGACGATATTGGTCCATTACTAGATGGAAATGGTTGAATTATCAATAATAATGCAGAAAAGGCAGACATGTTGAATAAATATTTCTGTTCCGGGGAAAAAACAGATAATATAGTCTCGTTATATGGTGATAATTACACTCCATTCCACTAGTATCATTGGAGGATGTTAAACAGAAACTTCTGAAGTTAGATACTTTAAAATCAGCAGGTCCATACAACTCGCATCCAAGAGTTTTAAAAGAGCTGGTTGAGGGGCTCACTGGACCATTAATGTTGATTTTCAATAAGTCTTGAAGCACTGGGGAAGTTCCATAAAAGTGGAAGAAAGCAAATGTGTCAATTTTAAAAAAAGAGAAAACGGATAATTATAGGCCTGTCAGCATGACATCAATCCCAGGGAAGATACTGCAGCAGCTGATACAGGACTCAATAAAGAATTAAAGGAGGGTGATGTAATTAATGTCAGTCAGCATGTGTTTATGGAAAATAGATCCTGTTAAACTAACTTGATATATTTTTTTATGAGATTACAAGTTTTGTTGATAAAGGTAATAGTGTTGACATAATATACTTAGACTTCTGTAAGGCATTTGACTTGGTACCATCTGACATTTTAATTAAAAAACTAGAATGATCTAAAATTAACATGGCACACATTAAATGGATTAAAAGCTGGCTCCAAATGTAATTACAAATGGGGAATCGTCATCAAACAGGTCTGTTTCTAGAGGGCTCCCGCAGGGATCAGTTCTCGTCCAATATTATTTAACATTTTTATCAATGACCTGGAAGAAAACATAAAATCATCACTGATAAAGTTTGCAGATGACACAAAAATTGGGGGAGTGGTAGGTAATGAAGAGGACAGGTCACTGATTCAGAGTGATCTGGATCACTTGGTATACTGGGATCAAGCAAACAATATGTGTTTTAATACAGCTAAATGTAAATGCATACTTCTCAAAACAAAGACTGTAGGCTATAATTACAGTATGGGGGGACTTAATCCTGGGAAGCACTGAGTCTGAAAATAATGTGGGGGTCATGGTGAATAATCAGCTGAACATGAGCTTCCAATGTGACACACTAGCCGAAAGAGCTAATGTGATCCTGGGATGCATAAACAGGGGAATCTTGAGTAGCCATAGAGAGGTTATTTTACCACTACATTTGGCACTGGTGTGACCGCTGCTACAATACTGTGTCCATTTCTTGTGCCCACAATCCAAGCAGGATGTTGATAAAGTGGAGAGGGTTGAGAGAAGAGTAATGAGAATGACTGAAGGATTTGAAAATATGCCTTATAATGATAAACTAAGTAGATTGAGCTCTTTGAGTCTAAAAATAGGTTAAGTGGTGACTTGATTGCAGTCTATGAATATCGCAAATAGAAATATTTAATAATGGGCTCTCAATATTTATTATTCAAAAACAAACTCTCATGATTTTAAAGTCAATCTCAGGATTGGTTGGGGCCTGACTCACGGATTTTGAGTGTGTGGGGCTGGCAATACAGCAAACCAAGAATTAAAATGAATAAATAAAAACAAACTAATTTAGATATTCTTTTTACAATAACTTTGGAAGTTCCCAAATGGAAACATAGGGTCAGTTTGCAAATAACCAGCCAGGTTTAGATATTACTTTCAGTTCGGCTGCTAGTTTCCTTTTATGAGCAGACTAAGTCCTGGTATTATTAAAAATGCATAGCAACATGACATAAAAACAGTTCCTTAATGCTAGCATTTATGCAAAACTACTTAAACTATTCAAAATATTAATCTCCTTTCCCAGCTAGCAATTAATGCTGTGCAGTTGACAACAATATGCACCACTTCATACACTAGAAAATATCATTGTCCATATTGACCTACTGTACTTAATTACACAACAAAGCTCTCTGTTTCTCCAGAGTCACAGAAATATAGTATATAATATAGTATAACTGCTTAGGTAAGCTTAATTAGGCTCCAGTGCCTTCCTACTTTGAATAATTCCAATCCTTTATGCTAATTCAGAAAACTTGAAGCTCATGGCTCTGGTAAATAGCTACACATTTACCTTAGGCTTGGGAGGGCCATTCTGAAGAAAATACTATCCTCCAAACTCTCAACCAAACTCGAACAGAATCCTTTTGTTGAGATCTGAATATCTTTTGTCAGATACAGCACCCTCTTTCCCACCTGGCCCCTGCTGTGATAGGTCTATTTAGTTGGATGGCTGCAAGGGGAATGGCCTGGTATCTGACTTCATGATCTTTCAGGAGCAGCTGGGAGACCTGAGTTCACCTCCTTTCTCTTAAAGGAGTATCTCCATCTAGCAGAGTCTCCACCTAGTCATTCTGACCTCCCCAGTGGTCTGGTTACTATCTATTCACCATCCTTTCCCTCTCTCGTGTTTCTTTCCAATTCAATTCAATTGTCCTCTGGTGCAGTTCATGGAACCTAGATATTGCCTCACTAGCCTTGCTTTATCAAGATTGAGTCTCTTTTCTTATGTACGGTATGGTGTTCCTGTTGCACCTTCTGCTCACTTTTGACTTCTGAAGGATATTTATACTGGGCTGAGTGGCAGAGTGATAGCAGATGATTATAGCTGGTTGACACTTCTCAATATTGATGAAAATGGCAAGAATATTTCAAGAGACAAGGTGGGTAAGCTAATATTGTGACGGTTTGGATCACAGAAACCCCCTTGGGAGCTGCCACCTGATGTGCAAAGACTACCCCTGCTTCTGTTTTCCCTGCCAGCTCAGGACTCCAGCACCCTGTCTTGCTGAGCCAGACACTCCAATCTGCTGCAACACCGACCCAGGGTCTGAATCACTTGTCCCAAAGCTGCAAGTTAACCTGGAAACAGCTCACAGGAGTGTGCTTGTCTTTAGCACTCAGATGCCCAACTCCCAATGGGGTCTAAACCCAGATAAATCCGTTTTACCCTGCATAAAGCTTATGCAGGGCAAACTCATAAATTGTTCGCCCTCTATAACACTGATAGAGAGATATGCACAGTTGTTTGCTCCCCCAGGTATTAATACATACTCTGAGTAAATTATTAAATAAAAAGTGATTTAAGACAGTAGGATTTAAGTGGTTCAAAGTAGTAACAGACAGAACAAAGTAAGTCACCAAGTAAAATAAAATAAAATGCGCAAATCTATGTCTAATCAAACTAAGTACAGATAATCTCACCCTCAGAGATGCTTCAGTAAGTTTTTCTCAGACAGGACACCTTCCAGGCCTGGGCACAATTCTTTCCCCTGGTACAGCTCTTGTTCCAGCTCAGGTGATAGCTAGGGGATTCTTCATGATGGCTCCTCTCCCTCTCTTCTCTTCCACCCCTTTATATATCTTTTGCATAAGGCGGGAACCCTTTGTCCCTCTGGGTTTCCACCCCCCCTCACTGGAAAAGCACCAGGTTAAAGATGGATTCCAGTTCAGGTGACATGATCACATGTCACTGCAAGACTTCATTACTCACTTGCCAGCACACACATATACAGGAAGACTCACAGGTAAACACAGTCATCTGCAGACAATGGTCCTTGTTAATGGGAGTCATCAAGATTCCAAACCATCATTAATGGCCCACACTTTACATAATTACAATAGGCCCTCAGAGTTATGTTTTATATTTCTAGTTTTAGATACAAGAGTGGTACATTTCTACAAATAGGATGATCACACTCAGTAGATTATGAGCTTTGTAATGATACCTTACAAGAGACCTTTTGCACGAAGCATATCCCATTTGCATTATAGTCACTTATTATCAAATTTTTATAAAACTATCCCAGTTACATTATATTCACTTATTATCATGTTTTTATAAAACCATATAGACTGCACAACGTCACAAATATCTTTTACTGGAATGAACTCACACAGAAAAATGATAAAAGACAAAACACCCTATCACCTGTGGGCAAACACTTTTCAGAAAATGATAACTCCATATCTGACCTCCCAGTCCTTGTCCTCAAAGGAAACCTGGGTGCTTAAATTCATAACTTTGCTAGACACTAAAAATCATGGTCTTAATAAAGACACTGGATGTATGGCTTATTACAACAATCTATAACCCACTACTCCCTCCCTTTTTTTGTCCTATGATTGCAGAGGTGTTAATGGCCCACTTCACCTTGAATGTCTCTTAGGCCTGGTCTACACCTGGGGGGGGGGATCGATCTAAGTTACGCAACTTCAGCTACGTGAATAATGTAGCTGAAGTTGACATACTTAGATCAACTTACTGTGGTGTCTTCACCGCAGTGAGTCGTCTGCTGTCGTTCCCCCGTCGACTCTGCCTGCACCTCTCGCGGTGGTGGAGTATAGGAGTCGACGGGAGAGCGCTTGGGGATCAATTTATCACGTCTAGACTAGATGCGATAAATCGACTCCCCCGCTGGATCGATCGCTGCCAGTTCCACCTCGTATTTAGCTGTGACACTCAGAGGGCACATCTCCACTACAAATTTACATTGGTGCAGCTGCACTGATACAGCTGCGCTCTGTAGTGCGTCTGGTGAAGATAGTCTAGGCCAATGGGAGAGGGTTAATAATTCCACTGCCATGAGAGGTGGACAGCGCTATGTTGGCAGGAGAAGCTCTCCCGCCGACATAGCGCTGTCTACACAGGGAGTTACGGTCGGTATAACTACGTTGCTCAGGGGTGTGCATTTTTCACTCCCGTGGGTGGTGTAATTATACCTAAGTAAGTAGTGTATACCGAGCCTGAGTACCTTTCCCAGGCTTGAAGGTCCACACCTTCACCCCTCTTGGATCAACACGGCTAAAACAACACTGCAAAAAAGGATATTTCAACACATTTTTTTACTGAAAATATTTTGCAATTTTTTGTCCAGCTGTAAAAGTGACTGTGATTCCAGATATGACTTCAACAGACTCCAGACATTTGAATAAGAAACATTAGTTTCCAATACGTGTTCAAATAAAACAAGTTCTGAATCTCCGGAAGATGATCCATCCCTTCTTTTCTTACAAACTATTTTCCTGGTGGAACTATTTGTGGGAGGTCTCCATTAGGGGATTCATAATCTAGCCCTTAATGTTTCCATTAATATTTAAGAGTCAGATTCATAGTCAAACTGAACTGTATCTTACTCCAGGAATATCACTGAAGTCAAGAGGAATTAATCAATTGGGCTACTCAATGTATTATAGCGCCACTATTATGTAAGTGTGTATCATGTATTAAGGAACTATTCAATGTGAGTAAAGGTTATAGTATCCCAGTCTGGATCCCAACAGAGCTTGATCCTGCTGCCTTTTCTCATGTTGAATAATACCTTAACTCTACGATTAGTCCCACTGAAATCAACTGGAGTACTCCCTTATTGAAATCTGAGGAAACACTCGACGGAATAACGTATGTCTCTACATGAGTAATGGTGGCAGAATAGGTCCTATGGGAATTGCAGAGCTAATGCATGGCACATTCAGTCAAAGTATTCCCTTTTCCATCACATGCCTTAAAGGGATGCCTTTAACCTGAAAACTAGACCAAATTTTTAAAATGAATTATAAGTAGTTTCAGATACTGTACCTGTCCCATGATCCCTCTGCCAATTTGGGGAGTTTTTAAAGTGTTTTTCTCTCTTCTATTTCTGTTTGAAAGACCCACACAAACAAGGGAAACTGAATATATTTAAAATGTTATCAAATGTATCATGTAAACAAATTGAAAAAACAAAGAAAAAAGTATTTCTCTAATTATTTTGTATTATGGTAATCTTAGTGGTTAACTAACAATAGTAGGCAAAAAATTATCCGATTTTTTGTTAATCCCATTTGTTTGGAGACATGATGTATCTTTCTACAATTTTGCCAGCAAAGGAAAAGCGGTTTAAGGCAACTGTGCACACCTTTTTGGGTGGCAAAAGGGACTGCCAGATTTAGACATTAATACCCTCTGTTTATGAGAAGGCCAGAAACAAATAGTATCGGAATAGTTTCAATTACAGTATTCTGCAAGCTTCTCACCTAACAAAATAATCTCAGGCATATGAGGAGGAAAAACACCCTTCCATGAGCCATGTTCTAACCCTAATTATGCTGCATTTATTGATGTGTATCTGGGGCTTGTCTGGGAATTCATATTTGAATTAGCTCGCTTGCTCATTTCCACTTGAACCAAGTTCTACTGTTTGGTTTCTGTATGCACATGGAGGTTGCTATGTGGGATGAGGAGTGGGAAAAGAGGGAAAAGAAATGGATGACCTCCAATTGTACTAGTTAAAAGATCAAATTTGTCAGTGATAGTTTAATACCAGTCTTGGCTTTAAGGCCACATCCTGCCCTGTTCCCACCAATTCTTTCCTGCCTTGGACCTTAACTCTGATCATTCATATATTATTTAAAAAATGCATTTAACCCATTGTCATACAATATTTGGTTTCCCTGATAAAAATGCAGCAGAAATTAAACCCCTGCCAGGTAGAATTAAGTAGGTTGCATCTAACGACTAAGAAGGGATACTGGGTAAATTAGTAACCACTGGATTCTAGCAATGTTTGTGTACCTAGACCTTAGCTCAGCAAAGTACTTAAGCACATAGGTAACTTTAAGGATATGAGTAGTTCAAATGACTTCAATAGAATGACTCGTATGCTTAAGGTTAGGTGTGTTTTTCAGTACTTTGTAGGATAGGCGCCTTAAAAGCAAAACTGGGTTACATTTTTAAAAGGATCCCCAATCTAACACCTAATTTTGTATCTGCAATCCACTGTGGGAGGAGCATTGCAGGCCCAGCTGATACAAGCTAAACTTCTAACTGCCTCATTTGCAAGCACAATTAGGTAAGGAGATGTGTAAATTCTGTTGCCATGAGTGCAAAGTCATGAGTATAAATTAAAGGCAGTTTTCAAACATCTGGCCTTTAAAATCTAAGGTAACTGTTCAACCTTTGTCATCACAGAAGATGCTGAATGGGTTACTGCTGAAAATTAGATGGGTCACTATTCCCAATATAAAATAATTTATTTCACATTAGAAATCAAATTAGAAAACAAATACTGCACATTTTGCTTAAAAATATTATTTGTGTGGAATTTGGAGGAGCTCAAGTTACAACTGCTATTTTCAAATACTTCAGCCAATACCTTTTATCAGCAGGAGTGACATGCAGTACTGATGTACAAAATCTACAGATGTTATATAACCTTCCAGTTCAGATTGGACAGATAACTTTGAAGATTGCTAGTTCAAAGTACCTCTCTCTTTTTCTCTTTCTCATACACAATGGGACTCTGGCAAAAGTTCAGATGTTCATCTAGAAAAGCTTACCAATTTTTATTTCTCTATAAACCCATCTACTTTGCTGCCTATATTTTTATTAAACAAAAACTATTCCATACAACTCTCACCAGGAGCAAAATAGCCCATAGTATAACTCCTCCATAATGGAATACTTTAAAATCATGACTTATTCCATGGTCTATGCTATGGGAACTGTACATTATATTCAGTTATTTCTTCTACCCTTGACATAGGAATCAGGCATTAAAGCTTCTAATTCCATATTTCACTGGGATGGTTTCCCTACACAATATCTGTTCGTCTTAAATTTTAAGGCTATTTCATTCATGATCTGAAGTCTCCCCCCCAACCCCAAAGTTAGGTCAGAGCACAAACAACAAGTCAGTTGTTTACCTAGGGTGTATATAATAAAATAAAATTTGAAAGATTCCACTCTGGCTAATGAACCTTCTGCCACAATAAATTCCCCATACAGAAACATAAGGAAACTAAATAAATCCTCAGATTTACTAAATCTACAATCATGCATGTGTGTGTGCGTGTGTATTGTACATTTCCAGACTGAGATACTAGCATTTTTCATCTTCAGAGTGTAGTGTTAATGTATAAGGAGACCATTAAAGTCCCATCATTTAAGAATAACTGCCTCATGTGTCTACATAATGCTTCAAAGCTATTTTTAAGCCATTTAAGCTTTTTCAATTTGCACTAAATATCTACCAAGAGATTATATTTTAGAATTTAGAGCAATATTTAAAATGATATCCTCTACTCAATTTTAAATAAATTTTAGGGAAAAAAAGTTCTCATGACACACAGAGCACAATTTCCCTCCTCCGATCATCCAGAGAGCAAATGGAGGCTTTAAAGTTTAAGTCCTGTGCTGTTAACTTTTGCAATAGGCACAACATGTAAGAAAACGAGAGCTATCACATGCTGGACACTATTGCCAGGGCCGTCTCTAGGTGTTTTGCCGCCCCAAGCAAAAAATTTGCCACCCCAAACTTAGGTGGGGCTGGGGCTCGCAGGCAGCGCTTGGAGCGGAGGGAGTGTTGTCACCTTCTCCCAGCACCTGCAGGGGCTTTACCCCCTCCCCCGCCCGGCTACGCAGAGAAGCCCCGATATAAGGGGTGGCACAAGGCAGCGCAGCAGCCAGTGCGCAGATGAAGTGGCGCAGCCCCGGCTGCCTGGCAGGACTCGCCCTCTCCTCCCCAAGTAGTGGCTGGGCCCTGGCAGCTCAGCATCCCGGGGCTGGGGCTTCCCCTTCCCACTGCAGCCGGGGGCACAGCGCCCTCACCCCATCGAAGTGGCGCAGCTCCGAGAGCGCAACTGCCCTGAAAAAAAAGGATGGCTGGAATGCCGCCCCTGAAAATGTGCCGCCCCAAGCACATGCTTGCTTTGCTGGTGCCTAGAGCCGGTCCTGACTACTGCTTACTTTAATTAGTTGAAGATATATATGTTACTGAATGACACAGATGAGTTTTAAAGGCTTCCTTAGAGGGATACTTGCTACAGAATATTAAATCTAATATATAATCAATTTATGGGCATATGGAGAAAACACCTCTTTTGTGGGAGCTACCATTTCTCCTGTCCTTTGTAGTCTGAGATGGCTGAGAAGGAAAGGGTGTTGTACAGTTACTGGGTCTCTAAAGAAGTTGTTCTAATTGAGTGGGCCAGGCCTGGAGCAGGGGGCATATAAAAGGAGCCAGGTCTCTGGGCAGGGATCATTCCTGCGTTGTAGGCAACTGGTCAGGGATGGTTTATCTACCTCCATCCACCTGATGTGGTCCCCCTCGTCTCATTGAGACAGAGTTGCCAGTCTGACACCTTGTACTTCATAGATTCCAACACCAGAAGGGAACACTGTAATCATCTAGTCTGACCTCATGTACAACACAGACCACAGAACTTCCCCCAAAATCATTCCTAGAGCATATCTTTTTCAAAAACATCCATATCTTGATTTTAAAAATTGCTAGTGATGGAGAATCCACCACAACCCTTGGTAATGGGTAATTATCCTCACTGTTAAAAAATGTTAAATAGCAGAGGGACAAGAACTTGTGGGACCCCACTGGCAACAGACCCGTTTGCCAACACTTTGGATGATAGAGCTAAAGCTTCAAAGAGATTTTGATAAATTTGAGAACTGGGCTATAGACCACAAAATGAAATTCAACAAAGACAAATGTAAGGTGCTTATATATGTAAGAAAAACCAAATGCTCAGTACAGAATGGGGGATAACTGGCTTGGCAGCAGCACTGCTGAGAATGATCTGGGAATTGTGATGGATCACAACCTCAACATGAGTCAACAGTGCAATGCTGTTGCAAAAAAAGCAAATTCAATTTTAGGTTTCATTAACAGAGCCATAGCATCTAAGTCACAGGATGTGATTGTACCACTCTGCTTGGTACTGGTGAGGACTCAGCTGGAGTACTGTGTTCAGTTTTGGTCACCAATGTATAGAAAAGTATAGTGTATAGTGACAAAGATGATCAAAGGGATGGAATGCAAGTCATATGAGCAAAGGCTGAAGGAACTGGGTATGTTTAGTTTGGAAAAGAGGAGATTAAGGAGGGGTCATGATAGTGGTCTTCAAATACTTTAAAGGCTGCCATAAAAAGATGGAGAGAAGTTGTTCTCTCTTGCCACAGAGGACTGGACAAGAGGCAGTGGGTTCAAACTACAGCATAGCAGATTTAGATTAAATCTCAGGAAAAACTTCCTAACTCTAAGAACACTAAGACAGTGGAACAGGGAGGTCATGGAAGCTCCTTCACTGGAGGTTTTCAAAAGGAGGCTGGATAGCCATCTATCTTGGACACAACAAATCCTACATCTTGGCAGGGGGTTAGACTAGATGACCCTTTCGGTCCCTTCTAACCCTATGGTTCTATGAGTCTATGATTCTATGTTTACAACTACATTTTGATACCTATCAGTTAACCAGTTTTTAATCCATTTAATGTGAGCCATGTTAACTTTATATCATTCTAGTTTTTTTAATCAAAATGTCTTTCAGTATTAAGTCAAACGACTTACAGAAATCTAAGTATATTAAGTCAACACTGTTCCCTTCATCAGCCAAACTTGTGACCTCATCATAAAGAGATATCAAGTCACTTTGACAGGATATATTTTCCATAAACAAATGTTGATTGCCATTAATTATATTATTCTCCTTTAACTCAAGTCCCATATCAGCAGCTCCATTATGTTGCCAGGATTGATATCAGACTGACAGGCATATAATTACCCAGTCTTATTTTATTTGAGTGAATTTTTCCATCCTTCGTTTCAGTGATGTAATACATCTCAGTACTTAGTACCTAGATTCTACTGGACATGGACTATGTCTTTGTGTTTTGCACAATGCCTCTGGCAACCACTATAATATAAACATTAAATAATAAAAATCACATAGGAAGGACCTCTGCAGAAAATATGTTGTTTACACAGGCTGCCTGTCTTAGATAATTTCTGTTAAATATTTGCCATGGTAAAACAATTTGATGAACTTGGGAGTGGGCATTATATCATAACATATTATCTTCTTAAGTAATGAAGATAATATGCCTATGAATTAAGTGGGTTTTGTTGAGGGCTTAATTCCAGGCCATGATTGTTTAAATGGGTATCTCCCAGGAACTTCCATACAGTAGCTATGGCTTAGGGGCAGTGCCATCAGAATTGGCTTTTGGCTCAGTCCGTGACAACTTTAAACTCAATTATTCCCATTTAAAAATAGTTGCCATGGAAATGTAAAGTAGAACGTTTGGCCCATTTGAATCAGACAGATGGTGAACAGGAAGGCAAACAGAGGCACTGTCATGGTGTTTCTACCACCTTTTCCTGGTCCACTGTTAAGCTAGCTGACGTAAACTGCTGCATTCCAGCCAACTTTTTGCTGAAGAGGTTGGCAAGAAATACAACTGAAATACTGTACTCCTGGCTTGCCTACACATATAGTAAATGATGGATTCTATTTTCATCTAAACAGTATAAATCCCTAAAAAACAAGATATGTTTGTTGTTTTATTGCACTTGCTAGGAGATGAGAGAGAATATCTCACAAAGAATTATTCATATTATGAATTTAGCCTGTTCATGGAATATGTGCAAATAGGTCCCAATTTCCTTGAATTTATTCCCTAATATCTTTGTCAATTTTTTATTCTGTGGATTGCTCGTGAATATTTACAACTCAAGCTCTGTTACTTAGATTAGTCAGATAAGTCACATGACACCATCTCTTTTCCCTGACAGGCTGAATACACAGACACTTCATCACAAATACTTCTGTGCAAACTGAGGGACAAATTCTGCTACCCTTAAATGGAGTTGAGTAGCACCTAGCTCTAATAGTAGTTCCATTTAAAACATTGGTACTATGTGAGAAGAAAGGTGCTACTCATTGTGGGTAAGAAGGGCAGAATCTGGCCTTAAAGATTCAAGTCATAATCCACAGGACTGCTCTAATTTATGTCAGGTGCAGCCAGTCATCAGCAGCCAGTAACCAGGGATTTGATGAAGCACCAGGACATTCACCAGGCTTTCTCCCATCCCTGACATTCCCCTTTACATAGAGAAGAGTGGGACAGATGTGAAAGAGCCAGTCGCATCAGCTTTGTGCCAACTGAGGATTCCCCTGGAATAGAGGGAATCCTTGGCTGCCCCATTAGGGGAGCTTTCTGGCTGCTTTGCCCTCCCTCTGCAGCATGGTGTAGCCAAGATGGGGCCAAGGATCCAGTCCTTGGTTTCCCTCCCCGCACATGTATCTTTGACATTCATTTTCCATGAACTTCTTTGCCAACTCAACTGCTCAAATGTTCAAGGAAAATAAACACATACAAAAAGCATGAACATGCCAAGCAAATTCCTTTAAAAATTCACACAAATATTTATGGATTTTTTTCCATCCAGCTCTGCACACCTGATAACAACCCAAGATTATGAAAAGAGCCACTGAAAAAAAGAAGCAAAAATATCAGTTAAAATGTGGGCTAGTGAGTGGAGTCTTAGCCAGAGCAAATATACTAAGTGGTAGGTAGGTAGCAGAGGAAGCAGATAATGTGCATAGATTTGTTAACGGAAGGGAGGAGAATGAAAGTCGTGATGTAGGGTCAAGGCCACAACGCTTTCACAGGAGTCTAAGAAAGGCAGTACATTCAAATGCAAACCTTTCTGTTTTTAGTTGCCTCATCAGATTTGGTGTCTGCTGCCTGTAACTCTCATAGATGCCTGAAGAATTCTTAGATACTGTAAAACCAAACAGATTATGGTGTTGCCTTCAAGCTTTATTATGTTTTCCAATCATTTTCTAGTTTCCCAGTGAATGAGCCTGTCAAAAACACATTGTAGCAGATAGTATAATAATTGGGCATTGAACATCTGTTTCAAATTTTTTTCTGGATAACTAGTGGATTGGATATCCACAAAAATGTAATTTATTATTACCAGTGGATACTTTTCTGCGGTAAATAATTGCTATCTGGTAAAGCAAGTGAAAATGATTTACTTTTTTACTGTTAAAAACTGACTGAGAATAATATAAAATTCATAGACTCCTAAGTTTCTTAGTATGCTTGGTATGGCAGACATTGAAGATATAGAACAGAAGAACTTTTTTCCTCTCTCACTTGCCATTTTTGAGTAAGCCATATTTTCCACTTTATATCAATATACTATGACCTGACATCTTGACAATTTGTCTACCACACAAAAATATGGAGGTTGATCATGCAAATTCATCCCACCTTTCATGAAATCCATCAAGGTGCTGCATATTAAATCTAAATCATTTTATGCACCTTCAGTTCAGATCTGATACGTATAGCACGGAAGCCACAGTGTGTTGCAGACACATCACTGCAGCTTTTGGAATGTCTCAGATTATATAAACTACATATTTCCCCCATTTGGAAATGGATTATACATTGTACAATGTAATGCATGGTGTTCAAATTGACCATCTCAGATTTGCATCAGATAGTATGAAATCTCTTCCAAAATGCATGTTAAACAGAAAGCCAAGAAAACACACACACACACACACACACACACACACATGTCACAGGGAGTTTATATAACTACTAATCTAAATAAGCACAGTGCTTCAAAGGCTCAGATCCATTTGAGAAATGCTCTCGCTAAAGGATCTGAAAATGAAAATGCCTGCATGCTGGAAACATGTTTTAATTTAAAATGCTTAAAAATATAAGTAGCAATCATCTTATTTTTCTGTGTGATACAATTATGGAATAACAAGGAGGAACATTTCTGAAATATATTTTACAAGTAGCTTGTTTCAGCTTGGATATTAGCTTGATTTACCATCTGCAGAATTACCAATAACATGATGCATTTATTACCCGTAAAAGCTATTAGCAGGTCATTTTGTTCAGTTCATCATATGTGTCTTGAGACACAATCTGGCGTCTAACAGATTTTCATACATTGATGTCACAGAGAATCAGACTGTTCTTTAATTGATTGTTTCTTGCTAGACTACTTTGATTAAAACAGGTTGTGATATTTGCTTTTAGTTCTACATTTCTCTACTTTAAATATGTGCCCAGGAAAGGCAGAAATGATTCTAATTTCTCTGGATTTGTCTAATTCAATGTGTATGCAACAATCCTTGTAATCAAGCTGTTTAAAAAAACATTCCAGTTACTCTAAATCCATTACTCCCTCCCCAATTAATACAATCTACACAATGTTTTAAAAGCTATTCATCTTTCCAGGCCAAGGTGTTAGAGAATTGTTAGATCTTAAGCCTTAGGGACATCAGTGCATACAGAGGAATAGCATCTGAGGAAGCATAAAGCACTCCTTAAAAGTGTTATTTTCTTTAATTTTCCCAAGCTCAGACTTATAAAACTATATTATGGTGGTAGTAGAAGAAGGGATTGTTTTATATAAAAGTAGAGAAACAATGTAAACATGGACTTTTGAAAGTATGGCCTCACCTGACCACACAGAGGCCAGTTCCATGCTCCAGCTGCGATCTGTGGTTGATGAAACACCAACAGCATTGTTTTTACTGGTGTTTCATCCAGCAAGAACTGGCAAGCTGGGGTGGGGCTATATGTGGCAGGACCTAAAAATGAAAAAAAAATATTTGGAAGTGTATTAGATGAGGAATGAGCTTCTGCTGATTTGTAACACTCGCCATGTCATTCTAATTGAGGTAAAGGTTGTGGGTTTTTAAAATTATTTTGGGCAAGACTCTCAAGCTGGTATAAATTGGCTTTCCTCATTTGAAGTCAATGCAGTATGTCAATTTAAATCACCTGAGGATCTGACCCTTCATCTTTAACTCCATCATTGATTTATGCTTTTGGGGTGAAATCCACAAAGCACCATTCAAGGGCATGGTAAAGCTTAAGTGGTGCATGGGGCTTTGCATTGTCCTATTGCACAAGGTGTAGTTCATACTGCATGACTAAGAGTGATTTTTTGTTTTTTTCTTAATGTTTCATTTTTGTTGGCAATAGATATTTTCCATCTTTAGTACCAATCTTGCAAATTTACACATGTGGATAATCCCTCTGATGAAGTGTATAGAGTTAAGCACGTTTACATGTTTGCAGGATTGTGGTCTTACACTGTTACTTACATTTGTTATTACATTGTAGCATTATTGTTGAATTCTTTACGAGCTTCATAATTAAAAGATGAACACATAGAAAAGATATGGAAATACTTGAAAGTTTGCCATATTGGCTTCTTCAGCTAGTTGTAATATTAAAGAAATTATTGACTGGGATGTGAAGTATATTTTCCTAAGTTCTTCATAACACACTTCATACCATATGTCTATGCACACTTCTTTGGCTCCACAGTCATCCACTGCATTATCTGAGACTGCACTAAATAAACTACAAAAAGAGACAAGAGTACCAGTGGGTGGTGAAGTGCTAGTACACTGACCGGTAATTGCAAACTTGCACCATGATGACCTGAGATTTTCCTGAGTTTTGTAAGACGATGTGTATTATCACGTGCACCAATTACCTGAAGTTTCAATTCCTTGACCTTTACAATAAGGGCTATGGCAATATTACGGGACAACTCTGCATGTGTCTTGGATCATCACTGTGTAAATACCTGATATTATTAACTCTTAATACTTGCTGTGTTATCTGTAAAAACAACAAGGAGTCTGGTGGCACCTTAAAGACTAACAGATTTATTTGGGCATAAGCTTTCGTGGGTAAAAACCTCACTTCTTCAAATGCATAGAGTGAAAGTTACAGATGCAGGCATTATATACTGACACATGGAGAGCAGGGAGTTACCTCGCAAGTGGAGAACCAGTGTTGACAGGGCCAGTTCAATCAGGGTGGATGTAGTCCACTCCCAATAATAGATGAGGAGGTGTCAATTCCAGGAGAGGAAAAGCTGCTTCTGTAATGAGCCAGCCACTCCCAGTCCCTATTCAAGCCCAGATTAATGGTGTTAAATTTGCAAATGAATTTTAGTTCTGCTGTTTCTCTTTGAAGTCTGTTTCTGAGGTTTTTTTCTTCAATGATAGTGACTTTTAAATCTGTAATAGAATGACCAGGGAGATTGAAGTGTTCACTTACTGGCTTATGTATGTTACCATTCCTGATGTCCGATTTGTGTCCATTTATTCTTTTGCGGAGGGACTGTCCGGTTTGGCCAATGTACATGGCAGAGGGGCATTGCTGGCACATGATGTGTTATCTGTGGTTGTGTATCCATTGCATTTTCAGATTTATGAGAGATGCATATTTAAATAGGAGACTCAATAGGCTGTATGATACCGGTGTTGAGCCTGGAAGTCTCCTTGACTTCAGTCAAGGAGATTGACAATTTGCCATAGGTGATGAAAGGAGAAATTCAAAAGGCAAGGACCCCAGAACATGACCCCTAAATCCTCCTCCCTTTCACTTCCAGCAGTGACACTGGACAATCACACCAGTTCTGCTGAATTAGCACCTCAGTGGCAACAGAAGAAGAGGGAGATTTTCTGAAATGACTTAACTATGTGAATAAAATACAAAATGGCTACAGGTGATATGCTTGTGCAAGTAGAAGTGCCAATTTTCCAGTTTGCTCGCATGTAAGCATATTATTAGTAGTGTGTTAGTGACATTAGAGACGAGCACCCCGCAAACACAATTGAAGGCTCAATGTGCTAGGCACTGTACATGTACATAGTAAGATACAGTCCATGTCCCAAAATGCTGATAATCTAAAAAGACAAGAAGACAAAGGGTGAAAGGGGAAACAGGCACAAAGAGGTGAAGTGACTTGCCCCTGGTCACCCAGCACATCAGGGAGGGATCCAGGAATAGCAGCTTGGTACCTTGAGTCCCAGTCCGGTATCTTATCCACTGGATATGTTCTGATATTGAGAACTTCAACTCAGCATGGCGTGCTCTCTTCTCTTTATATGTTGAGGCTTTATAAGTTATAATATGAGCTGTGTCTTTAAAAAGTGCTAAGAATGTTGAGGCATAGGATTTGTCTTGAGTTCTTGTCCTTCCCAAGACTCTTTTGCCACTAACCCCTATCTTCTTTACATGTGTTAATAAATGGGGTTGTTACTGTAGGAAGTAGATAAATAAATATAGTCACACACTTTCTCTTTCGCTATGAGGGAAAAATATCTATCCAGCTCAAACGTCTCTTCTTTTTGTATTCAGTATCTAAAAGATGGGCCTCTTGGACTATAGTAATTTCACATTAGAAATTGTATAATATTCTCATACCCATTCTCTTTATTTTCAAAGCTAACCAAATTTTTTTTACATCTGTTTTAAACCTCTTTCTGGGAATCATTCTGCATAAGAATTAGAATATACTCTGCAACATAAAAATGATTAAAACAAATACAGATGATTGTCAAATTTTTGTTCTTCCCACCTTTCATTTATAAGGTGAATATAAGGAAAAAGTAATGGTATTTTATTACACCATTGATAAAACACAAGTAATAATCATTAAAATTGTATATTTGAATGGCACCTTTCATTAAGAAGGATGCAAAAATGTTTTACAGACTTTGGAGGATGAAGAGATCACTTCACTTACCACTGAAATTCAGCCATCTCTGACGAAGAACACAGTCAGTCAGTCTGCACAAACACATCCCACAATAATCTTTTATAAGGGAATATTGAGAGTAACATATTCTCTTGAAACTATAGAGAAAAATGTAGCTAAGCAGCATGTAATTACAAGAGTTGGAAAGTGGCCAGGACACTGAGAATAACACCTCATTCTCCTGCAAAAAGTATCCTAGGTCTTCAATGATCACACATTGTCTTATGTCTGAGCTGAAACATGGACCCTGAGCATATACTTGCTGAAGTTTTGACTCAGCACAGACTCAGAGGAAAGAGTGCCACCTACTGAAAAGCATATATTGATACATAACTTACTCTCCCTGAGTTTACACATTCTCTCTCACATCTCCTCAACAACAACAAACAAATCAGTAAGTAAAGTATGTTTTGTGGACGGCAATAAAATTGTACTTCGAATCATACTGAAGCTCTGTTCATGTATTCAGCAAACCAGTAGGGTGTTGATGAACAGTGTAGGTCACGTCCTTATCCACCTGGCAATAGAGTCTTTGCTTTCTAGTGACTCCTACTGGTCTACAATAGGAAATACATTGACATGTATTGGACAAAGAAACCATAGTCAAATCTATTGTACCAGAGTGAGGGCTGCCCGAAATAAAATCTTTGAGAAAGGGAGAGAAAAAAGATAAGACAACTGGATGAGGGTTTGCATGAACTTAAAGGATGCTAGGAGAACTCCTCCAAAGCAAGTGATTACATTACTTTCCAAAGCTAGATACAGAGTGAGTTACAGCTCTTTATCTTTAGCAATATGAGTTTTTGGTCAAAGTTGAAATCTGAGTTTGTTTCATTCTGTACACTGTTAATTTGTTCCAATATTTTCACATCACCCTGCATTTTGGCATAATTCAGCCTATCGATAGGTTTAGGGCTGCAACAGCAGGGATGTGTCATACAGGATTAAAGTGCATAGGCACAAAAGTATGGGGAAGCTTGTCCAGTGTTATTGAACGGAATGCTTGGCAGAAGTCAATGGTATTAGGCTGCAGTTTTATGAACACAAAGTTTATTCATAATATATTCAAGAAATATTTTTAAGAATGTGACTGCTTTGAGAATACAGATGTTTTGCTTCTGACATACAAAGCAAAATGGGACATTTCCTTCTTAGTGGTCCATAGCAATGCATAGTGGAGAGGAACAAGTTAGTTGCATAGCACAGTGTGGGAGAACAGCTTCAAAACAATCCACTCATGCTGATATACCCAATGCTGGCACTGCTGATTCACTTAAAGCTGCAGCCCTCCCATCCTTTGCTATTACTGCCACTGCACACACTCAAGCAATGGGTCAACGGGCTTACTCTGGATCTTCACATGCTAACATAAGGAAAATCAATTTCATTCTTCAAAGGATTGAACTACTGGAACAGAAGGTAACCCAAGCAGGTGCTCTATACTTCATATACTTGAGGGGTGATCCAAAAAGCCCACTATACCCAAATTTGTATTGGGTCCAGATCAACCCAAGTGGAAAAATATGCTTCCATAAAGTGCATGACATACATTTGAAACATTCAAATACACTGTTAGACAGGTTTGGAACTGTTCAAGGAAGAGTACAAGCACTGCAGTGAGATTTTGAGGCAGATCAAAATTGGACTACTTATTTCCTTTAAATTAGCTATAAATTCACAAGGTTAGTGCAAAAGTTAGGATGAGTTTATTAATCTACAGTTATATCTAAATCTAAGGGATTAAATTTAAGGGAAAAGAGATAAAAAAACCATGGATATTATATTTGTACAAAAAAATAAAAAAAAAAATACTGTAAACTCACTGTTCACTTATTTGCATTATGATAAGTGACTCTTAGATAATCTGAGTCTTTCCCCTTCTTGATGACTGGATCTTTTGGTGTTCTTGGACTTATATTTGGGAAAAATATGGTATTGGAGAAATGGTAAGGACAATTCATTCAATGACCATATTACCCATATAATACTACTAAGATCAAAGTCAGTTTGGGTTTTCAGTCATGTACTCCAAGTAAGTCATACCAAGTAGACACCAGCTAGTCTGACTCATATGGCCAATGTTTTTGTTATTTTTCCCGTGTATCATAGAAATCACTGTTTGTTGCTTGAGTGTTGTAATCACAGTTCTTCTGGACTCCCCTCCCAGCACTCTTGCTAGAAAAGGTAGGGTACTTTTCACCAGACCTTGTTCAAGCAAACTCCCATGGAATTCAGACAGAGTTTTCCCTAAACAATCAATATTGCTGAATAGACACCAGTCTCATCACTGCGTTCCAGTGCCATGCTGAAACAACTTGATGTTTCCTTGAAATTTACAATATACAAAAGTTGAGTTTCAGGTTAGGTTGCAATTTCAGGTTAAGTTGCAATTTAGTTAAGTAAAGAAACCAAATAATTAACACTAGCCATGAACTAGGTAACCTGAATTATACTGGATTGTATTCAGCAAGTTTCAACCTGACTGTTTATTAGTTTTCACAGTTACACGTGAAATGTATTTGAACCCTCATGTGACACAAAGAGCTATGCAGTTGCCTTTAGAATGTTTATAGGAATAGTGTCAAACTTTTTTTCACCATACAAGCTTAACCAATATACTTTTAAATGCCTAAAAAAATCAGTCTTCTGATTCAAAAGGACAGATTTGGATTTTTACTTTCCAGTGCATACGCTGATCATACTTGCTCCAGCAGGGCCTGCTGCTCACTGTCCAGCAATGCAATAACAAGGCCTCTGAAAGTATAAGAAAGTGTGTAGTGACACCCTCCAAAGCAAGGCGACAAACCGACTAATCAAATTGGAAATGATGTATGTTAGAGAAAAGCAATAGGAGAAAAAATCCCCCTGCATGTAGTTTGCCTCTATTACTGCAGTTTAAAAGAAATGCTGTGTCAGTGTTTTTGATGCATCCAGGGACTGAATGTAAACAACATGGTACAACTCTAGAAACTGCCATCATAAAATATTTTAAGAGGCAGAGTAGAGTAAAATAAAATAAAAATGTCTTTTTATGTGATATCTCAGAGTAATTCAGGATTTATGGTACCTTAACCTTTAGAATCCAAAATATTAAGCTATGTTTCTTAGAGATAATAACTCGGTTGTCCCTCACTTATGTGTCTTAGATAAAAGCCTACTGCCACAGAATCCATGAATGCTCAAATACCCTTGCGGGCCTTTAGTAGTAAATCTTATGGAATAGCTTATGGCCAATGTAATGGCCCACAGTAGCCTGCGAATATCATGAATTCTAATAATACTTACATCAGTAGAAACATGAAGTAATGTCTCCATTGTAATTAAATGATGTATTTAGAGCAGTGCACTAAATGGTCCCCTAGTGTGTTGGTGATATATTCTAATAGTCTTCTCTTTACAGCCCCACACGGTAATATTCATGCTTTATTCTGGAGGGCTTTGCTTCTTACTGAACATTTGAATTGCAACATTAAGTGGTAAAGTGGATTACAGCAGACCTCCATGAATATGGATTCTGATCAAGATTCTAAGTGCTTAAAAAAATAAAATGTTACTATTTAAATAGAATGATTACCAAAACATTTTGATATGGAGGAACGGTGTGGGTTCTTTCATCTTTTTACAAATCCTGGATATAGCTCAGATTTGCTGCAATGAAAAATTGAACCAGGGAAAGCATTGAGCTTAATTCACCTACCTAATTTCTACTGCAATTATGGAATTTAATTTTGGCTATTCGAGGCATAAATTCATTTTGATAATTACATGACTACCTCATTTTAAATGTAATACCAACAAAATTCAGGCTACGGTACATGTCAGCTCACAAGTTGACTGCTGATCATAAGTGTTTCACATTTATAAAGAGTATCTGCTGCTTCAGAGACAGGAAATGATCTATTTTCTGCTGATTAGGAGCAACAAAAATGTTCATTCATGTATTTCTAATCTTTATTTTCCCAGTAAATTAGCCAATAATATACCAGCTGGAGGCATAAGGGCCTGAGGCAAAGCTAAGGGCATTTCAATATATCTAGTCATGGACAGAACTTGTGGAATACTCAGATGCATATTACTGTGTTTGTACCTATGCTGACATCTCACTAAGGGGCAAAGTTTTATATTATTTTTTAAAAGAAAAGCAGTTTTTAGATTTTATTTGGAAAAAATCAGAGTAATATCAATAAGAAGAGTTTTATTATAATGATTCATTCATTCAACCTATCTCTGTTATTCCAATAATTGCTTGTGAAATAATGTTTTCTAGTGGCACTCATACTAAACAAGCAATTTTCAGAACACTGCTTAAAATACATTTTCTGGGAATTCATGCATATGACATGGATTTCCATGTGATTAAGCATTAGTTAGCCATTCACAATGTTGCTTTTCTCTATTTAACTATGACAATATTTTTCATTACATAGTGCCTTCTGCAATATCCAGTATTTATGTGGTATAAACCCATATATTTGTGTGTGCGTGTTGCTCAGAAATGGTTACCACTTAGCACAACAGCAATTTTCATGCCATGAGTTTTACAAATGAAGGAGTTCTTTACTTACAGAGATCTACAAAAGGCGATCTTGGCTTTGCATGTGGAAGAATTATTCAGTCATTCAATAGAAAATGTCTCTGGACTGCCAAGCAATTTTCAGTTGGTTCTGCTGGAGCCTTCCTTTGAGAACATGTTAATAAGCCTCTTCACTCTGGTGGATTTTTATATCCTGACTCCAAGGGCCAAAAATTGACCCTACACACCCACAGCACAAACAGATAATCCAGCCAGGCCTAGGCTAACTGTAGTGCGACCCCACTAATCAACAAGTTGAGTACTGCACCTATTGTTTATTGGAAATTTATTAACCTTCTTTAGAAAACAACAAACCTGATTTCCCATAGGCAAACTCATTCAGAAAAACTATCAACCTACCTTCCCAAGCCCAAACTATTGCCTGTTTCTAGAACCAAACAATTTTTATGGTAGTGAAAAGTTCCAATAATGTTTATGCTAATTTTCAAGCAACTTCGTACTTGCAAGTTCTGGCCAAAACCTGAAGTGCCAAAATACTATGAGAAAAAAATATTCTCACAATACTTCCAGCCTGACCAAAAGGTAGCAATAGTGGAAATCTTGAAAATGTTTTTTTCCTGTTAAGTATGTAAAATTGGACTGGATACCTAAGAGATTTGAAGGAAATGCAGTACTTTACCCCCTTAACACAGATTACTGTGAGCATTATTATCGCAATACTACAGCATCATAGGGTGGCACTGGCCCTTTAAGAGGGAAGAGACCAGTGCATCTGTGATTCATCAGTGGACCCCCAATTGCCTAAAAGAGGGATGAGAGACCTGATTAGTCATGAGTCAGTCAGGAAAAGGGGCAGGTGAGAGTTACATTGGAGTGAGACTAAAAGGCAGACAAGAGCTGCCAGAGACCAGAAAGTAAGAGAAGGTCTGTGCCGCATAGACGGCAAGTTATATGGGGCCATGGTGCCCGTGCTCCACCAGTGTTTGGGCTTACCATGCTTTGGGGGGCCCCACGCTTCAGGGGGATGTGGAGTCCAGGGCAGCATGGGGGATTAGCATGAGGCCTGGCGCTGGCAGCAGTGAGCGACCTGGCCCCAGCCCGCCACTGCTCCGACCTGCCCCACCAGCTCACGGCATCACTTGGGGAAGGGGGTGGAAGCCGGAAAGAGGCGGGTAGTGATTGATTTATCGGGGATCGATTTATCGCATCTCGTGTAGATGTGGATAAATCGATCCCCAAACACACTCCCCGTCGACTCCGGAACTCCAGCTCTCGAGAGGCAGAAACGGAGTCGACGGGGGAGCAGCAGCAGTTGACTCACCACCGTCCTCACGGGCAGGTAAGTTGACCTAAGATACACCGACTTCAGCTACGCTATTTGTGTAGCTGAAGTTGCGTATCTTAGGTCGACCCCCTTTCCTCCCCCCCAGTGTAGACCAGAGCTCAGAGACTGCTTCACACTGGGGTCTTGATTGCCATTGATCACTCCATTCCTATGGTACAATGGAGTTATCCAACGGAATTATCTCCCGCTAGGGTGAAGCTTATCTGTCTGGAAACAGGGCCTTCTAGGGAGCAGGTCCAAGCCTGTGGAACTCTATCCCTACAAGAATTAAGAACTACTTCAAATCTCACCATATCACATTCAAAATGCAAAGCACACATAAAATATCTTCTTAATAAAATAATATTAAAAAATTAAAATAGAATAAGATAACCATCAGATAAGCATTGGGACCTCTCAGTTATTTCCAAACTGAACCTTGAACATTTTTAAGTTCACTCATCCCTAATTTCCTTTTAGTTGGTAATTATCACTAGAACTAATTATTACAGTAAATAAAGAGGAAAGAAGAACCCATGTATTCATTAAAATTTGAAAAAAACAGAAATGTCTGTGTGATGACCTCCAAACCCTACCTGATCAGCTGGCCACACAATATGATTAGGTAAGTCTTAGCAACAAAGAGTAAATTAAATCAGCTGTTCACAGCCTTTTATTTCTCCTGACTAAAGTTTACCACAATACATTTGTTTCCTGGATTTCTATATAATACTGAAGCGTATTGTGAGACCCTATTCCCACTTTTGCATGTCATCACTGTTAGCTCCGATAATTTAATTTCCAGCACTTAAGAGAAAACAAATTTTAAAATATAAAATGTATTTACAGAGTCTAACACTAGTAAGATACTGTATACAAATATAAAAATCAGGAAAAGAAAAACTGAATCAGGCTTGAAAGTATCTAAGGTATCAGGCAAACCAACACTTAATACTTGAGTACAAGAAAACCAATATTATAAACAATAAACAATCTAAAGTCAGAAAAGAAGTCTCTTTAACACCAATCTCTGTCTTGAGAAGAAAGAAGCTAATCCTTGGTAACCCCAGAAACCCTACCCTGCACCCTAACTTGCTAATCATTCTGTGGGTAGGACAACTGCGTCTTCAAGCTTAGAATTCCTTGCACCACACACACCTAGGACTATGCTCCCATCACCAAGCAGGAAAACTACTCAAATGTTTCCCCAGCATAACACTTACTGGCGCATGCTCATTAAAACTTTATATTCATCTCGTCTTTATATTAATAATACGTAACAATACTGCGTATTTGTTTTTAATGTTTTTTTCCTTACATTAGATTATTATAATTTGTATATATGTAGCCTGGTCTTAAAACACTTTTCAAAGATTATGCATAGAAATTGGGATCTAACTACCTGTTTGCACTTGCAGTTATCAGATTGATTGGAAAGTACAAATGTTACACTATATTAATGGAAACCTCATCCATTGCTGTGGGGCAATCTACGGCATATGAGGACTAAGTGTGTGGAGCAGTAGCTGCTTCTGTAGCAAGACTATTTCCTGGCTTAGTTTTGCAGGATGTAGCATGTAGTAAGGCTACTATCACCCAAGAGACCCTTTCTTGGATTGTGGGATACGCAGGCCTACTTGGCAGTCCCAATGATCTAATCACCAAAATGGGAGGGAACAGAGCAAAGGGCACTATTGACCCCAGAAGCCATCTACAAGTATGGTCTGGAGTGCGTGAGATAGTGAAGGAAGATCCTGAGGTTTGCTGATGGGAGTGTATCCTGAAGCTTTTCCCATGTCAGAGGCCCAGTTCTCTTAGAAATTTCCATGAAGCTGGGCTAGCAATCTGCAAACGTCTAAAAGTGTTGCTTTCATAATGAAACATACAATTACATACTTTTTCAAGATGGCAGCTTTCTGTCTGGTTGATATTCTATTTTTGATCACCATTTATATTAAGCTTCCATTTATAAACAGTTTATATATGATTAATAGATGTAATGAGCATATTACAGACATAAGTAGTATGTGTTCCAAATGGTTATAAGCTTAACAGCCTAAGGAGTTTATGGGTATAAGCCATGTTTATATGCCACCTATTGACCAGTTATATTCTATAACAATGTATAACTACTGATTTACCATTTAAGTGTGTATTAATTCTTTATTTACCCTTTATAAACTATTAATAAGTGTAGCCCTAATATAAAGTATGATTTAATGTTCATTATATGTATGATACTTAAAACACAGATTATCTTAAGTGATTTATTCTTTTGTAATTAGATTATTTTTGTAATGCATATTGATGTTATTCATAGCATTATTTTTAGAGCTATTCACCAGAAGACCTCCAAACACTTCATAAAGGAAGGTAACTAGCCACAGCAGCATTTTTACATAGAAGAAGTAGAAGTGCACTGAGGTTGTTTTATAAATCTAAGGTCACACAACAATTCAATGAATGGCATAGCAGGAAATAGAATCCAGATATCCTGATTCACATTCTCATGCCCTGCCCACTGGAATACACTGCTCACCATATCACAGTTCACGTAGTCCCCCTTTAAAAAGAGACCCTATTGTGCATATCTACCTAACTGAGAGCTTATTTAACAAAACCTACTGCCTTCTGGTTTGAGAAGGATTTGTTGCTATGAGAAAATTCAAGAAGTCTGCAATGATGAAAATAACAGAATAAAGACAGACAGAATAAAGGGAAAGGAAAAAGACACAAAATCATCTCTTGCTGTTATGACGTCTGGCTCCTGGGCCTCAATTTCTCTGGGGGTATTACTGACCCAGAAGCAATTAAATGGAATGGCCCAGAAATGGCCCACCAACATTGGGAAAGGAGTTTCATAGTCCTGCTGCCACTTCAGGATAGGGGAGAGTATCCCAGTTGTGCAAGCTTGCTTAAAGTACTGTAAACAAACTATTTCTCTTTTTTTCTTATCTTTTAGAGCAGTTCATATAAAATTATAACATTTTGGAGCTAGACTATGGTTTGGCCTACACAGTACGCAGGAACCCAAGGGGAGTTAGGCCACCTCATTACACGCATGGATCTGAGCCTATCAAGAGTAAGCAGGCACTGTGTGCCTGCTATGCCTCATTCCCAGCAAATGGACAAGCACAATGTCTTCCTGGAGCTGTTCTTCAGATGGCAAGGCTAAGCACTACCCCTTATAGAGCACAGAGTATATGTACACCAACCAGCCCTTTGGCTTTATGCAGAATGTTGTTGGAATATATCTATCTATATATACACACCATGACAAGGAATGTTGGAAATATATTTAGCTATTTTTTTCACATCTGTAGTTTCCCTAAAGCACACCTGAGAAGCCTAGCAAATAGAAAAAAACAAGAAAGTGTGCTCCTAATTCTGAACTACAGTAAGAGAAGAAGTATAGATGCCTGTGTTACGCATTCTTTTTACTCTATTGTTCTACTGGCTAAGAGTTCTGTGTTTTACCTCACAGGATCATGTGATTTTGTATTCACCCATTACTAGGAGATCAATAGTTGTAAAACAAACAACAGAGGTGAAAGTGGTCTAGTACGGCATACCAATAAGAAGTGTCAGCCGGTACCGGCCCGTACACAGCTGACATTAAAGAGCTGCTGTGGCAGTGCTTTAACGTCTCTTCCCCCGGGCCACCAATGGGTAGGCACCCTACCGGCAGGGCCACTGATAGGGCGGGCTGCCCTGGGGCCCCATGATTTAAAAGCCCCAGGCCCTTTAAATCACCACCGAAGTTCTGGGCAGCACAGGCTGAGCAGCATGGAAGGTCTGGCTGGGGGAGGCTGACCCCAGCCCCGCCCCTTCTGCCTGAGACCCAGCCCCTTCCAGGGGCCCAGAGCAGGCCCCCGGACCGGTAAGTCTTTTATCTTACTTTCACACCTGACAAACAAACAAATAAAAAATCTACTGGCCAGCAAAACAGAAGGGCAAATTTAATTTGTATTTGTTGCAAACTGTTTAGTCTTGTAATCATCTTTCAACCAACTGGATTATATTTAGCAATCTGAGGAGTATCAAATATATTAGAAAATTATTGAGCTTGTCTTTGTTGTTTTGTGGAGTTTTTTCAAAGACATTTCACAGACGAAACAAGTAAAACATTCAATAAAGGATTCTAAAAGTAGTGAAAGCAACACCAGCCCTCAGTGAACTAAGAAACCCTTTCAAATGCCACACCAACACTCAGTAGGGCCTGAGTTTAGATACATCAGCTATGAGGCATATTGAAGCAAAACCCTCCAAAGCCACACATCGTTTCTGTTAGTTCATCCAAATAAATATTATAGCAGCACTGCACATGTTGTGCATTTTGTTTCTGAAACACTAATTTGGAAAGGTGATTAGAAGAAACTAGTTAACAGACTAAAATTATGTTTTGATTTAGTATACCAGACTTTCACATCTGAAACTAAAGTTCCCAAATCCTGTTTTAGGTCACGGGTGTAAACAAAGTTGTCTAATCCTAAACACTTTCTACACATTTGATGACATGAAAAAACTACGAATGAATTTATTAAAGTTGGACATTTCAAGAGTGGCCAAGGACTGGAACTGCCAGGGGTGTGGCAGTCAAGATTAAAATACCTCACTAGGACCGGGTGGGTAAAACTGCATAGTGCCTACCTGCACTAAGCATGGTAGTTCTAGCCAGTGCTATTACATCTTTTTCTTTGATAAGCACAAGACTCACACAAAAATATTTATGTAGTCTATCAATCTATTTATCCCTCCATCCACGCACACTTTTATAGCAGTGTGATATACCACCATGGCTTCTTTGCATATACATACAGTGTTAGAGATAGGCTGACCCAGTTCAGAAACCTGAGTGTTAGGGGGATTTCATTATTACTAGTGTGTATTTTGCTACACACCAATAATGGGTAAAGTAGTTCACACATGGGATTATGACACTGTGCCACTCATACATTTAACCCAAGATTCCCTTGTGCATCTGCTATTTATTTAAGTATGTTGTTACCATTAACTTTAGAGATGTTTATGCTGGTGAGCGTCTTTTCCATTAAAGAAGAGAAAAATTAATGTAGCAGGAAATATTGGCACATTAGGTAGTGGAACAAGGCACTGAAGGCACATTTCATCAAGAGTAAAGTGTTGAACATTGGGTAAGATATATATATATAAAAGAATGAGTTGGTAAGTCTGGCTTTTTCACACAGTATATTTCAATAGGTAATTTTTATATGTATTAGATTAAGGTACAATAGCCCGGTACTGTATTGGAGTAGCTGGGTGAATTTATTTTTTCAATACCAGTGCAATTATTCTATGCTACATTATCATAGGTTAAAACACACTGATAAAAGGAGTCTCATAAAACATTTACATATTACACATATAGACACTATAAGAAAACCTGATACTATTTGTGCAGGAAAATATTATGTATATTTGGACCAATCCTGAGTAGGAATTAGGGTCTCTCAAGTAGAAAGTCCTTTATCTTTCAAGTGAACAGTTCAAAATTAGAGCTAAATACGGTGTCTCATTGCCAAGAATCACATAAACTGTTTATATCATCCTGCTTTCATTTTTAAATACCTATTTTGTAGCTAATTTAATAAAATATTTGAAATTTAGGGTGCAAAACTCAATGTTGCTTAGTCTAGGATGAGGGGTCAGATAAAGGTCATTTCATTAGAGGTGAAAGACAGAAAAAAATTGCAGAAAAAGTATGTTGAAAATCTTTTTTCTGCCGTTTCAATTTCAATCTGACAGGGACTTGGCAGCTAACAGCAAAATCTGGGAAAGCCATGAACAAGGTTCACAAAGCTGCTTTTTAAACGATAGCAAGTAGAAAAAAAGAAATGTGGAAAATAGACTTTGTGGGTTTTTTTTTTTTTTAAACTGAACTACTGCAAACATGGCAGATCAGGGAGGGTTGAGGATTGAATTAAAAGGGTCCAGCAACCACTATTGGTCAATACTTAAAATAATATCCTCTGTTAGAATAAAAAAAATACTAAAGATATATGAAGAAATAAATTGTTTACTTGTACAGCAAAGAGAACTAGTGTGTGTGAGTGAGAGAAAGCACACAGAGACGATCCTTGCAAATTGGGGCTGACAGAAGGAACTATAATGAATCAGCATATTCTGCAATTTAGAAAGTAAGCTAACAAAAATGAAAAACAAAGGCAGTGGATCACAAACTGTACTTTATTGGACAAATTACTTTTTATTTAATAATGCTTCAGAAAGTATAGCAAATGTACAGTAGTGTATTTTGTAAAAATAATTAAGTATTAATAATATGAAACCTCACAACAGCACCTTTTTTGGTGTGAAATGGGGAATGTCTGCAGACCTACCTAGTCTTCAGCTATTTCATGGACACTCAAGCATTTCACTATTTCGTCTCCAGCATAAAGCTATTAATCTCAAGCATTCGAGCACCTCTGACCCCTTGAAGTCAGCCATCTTCATGAGGGGTACTGATCTTTCCCCAGAGCCGCCATCTCTGTCAGGTGCTCTTGTTACTCCTTAGTGAGTGGGAGAGTTAGCTGCATAATCAGGGTTAGGCAATGGGATGGCTACTGCAGCTCTTTACTCTCAGCACAGTTCTTCAAGCTCTATGGTCCTGCCCCAGGCAGTTTCTTTACCTCAATAGGGTGAATGTGTGGACAACCGGAGTGGCTTAGATTGCAGGGTGGATAAGAGTGGTGATGGAGACGAGCAGTGGGTGGCTCAGATGGGTACCTAACTGCAGTCATATTGGACACTGCTCATTAGTTGTGTGCCAAATGCGTTCACTAGCTTAGTTATTCATGAGTGGTAGAGGAAGGCAATGGCTCCCAATGCAGCCAGCAATTGTGAGGATATCCTCAACCATGCACTTTTTTATATCACATATATTAAAAGATTCAGAATCTGGTAAAATCTGCAGTTTGAATAAAACAAAGCTCCAGTATGACTGGGTGAAAGAGTGGGCTTTCATAAACCAGTCACAGGAAAGGAAACATGCTTCATGTGTAGTGTGTGCCACAAAAATATCAGCTGTTCTCATCAAGGAAACAAATATGTCTGGGAACATACAGCAGCTGCATCCCACAAACAAACTAGGGACCTGAATAAACAACTTATATTCAGCTTCTGTATGCCTCACAATAATCAGGTGACATGCAATGAAATGAGGACAACCAATTTATTGGTATAGCATAATGTATTTAACAGATTAATTGATCACCTACGACTAATGCTAAAAAAAATTTGTTTTGACATTGTGATTTGTCAAGGGCTATGCTTGTGCTCGGACAAATTCTTCATGAATTTTGAATGAACATTTACTCCTTACTTTCTGAGCAACCTAACATCAAGAGTGAAGAATGAATTATTTTTCAATAACTGCATATCATTTGAATGATTCTAACACTGAAAAGGCAAACATTCTCTGTATCAGTATATGAATCACAACAATACAGTAATGGAATTTTTGTCTAAATGCCTAACAAGTAGCATTGAAAACATTTCTACAACTGATGAAATACTGGAGTTTAACCATATACCATGGGAGAATACTGTTGGGCTTTCTACAGATAATTCTAGTGTCAGTGTGCGTCATTTCAGTTCAGCTGAAAACAGGGTGCTAAAAAAGAAAGAAGCGTGTTTTTTATGGAATGTTTGTGCCATATCCTCCACAATACCACAAAGCTACCTGCAGCATCACTGCATCTGATGTGGAAGACCTCAATATAGACCTATATTACCAGTCTGACAAGAGAACACAGTGGAAAGTAATTCTGCAAAAATCGTGTTTTGTGATGCACAATACTAAAACATTGAAAAACATCAATACATCTTGAATTAGCCTTTTAGATGACTCTTTTTCAATAAACTCTTCTCAAGAACTATTTCCTTTCGGGCAAAGAAAAGGCCATCTAAAATACCCCAAGTGCTTATTCCAAAACCTTATAGCTGAGATTCATTTGTGTCAATTTCTTCATATAGAAGGAAAATGCTCTTCCTACAGGCAATAGTTCCATTACTTGCAGTCTATAACATTTTTTTCCAGAGTAGAGTGTCTACACAATGAATCTTGCCTTTGGTCTGCCTTTCTTCTCATGAATACTGCTACTACTTGTAAGGGGACTGTTGCCCCCTTACTAACATTCAGTGGGGGTGTTTTGGTTGGCTAGCTCCCAGCACTAAAAGGGGAGTGGTCGATGGCAAATCAGGAGCCTGAGACTGACAGTCCCCAGGAACAATGGGGAGAGGCCAATGCTCCAGATCAGCCTGATTGACAGGGCGGGCAGGCTAATCAGAGAGTCAGGAGGCCGGGGGGCCCCATCCTCCGTGTGAGCTGGAATGGCCTGAGTCAGACTGAGTGGGGCCGAGCTAAGGAGAGAGCAGGGGCCCGAGCTAAGTTGCTGGGAGCAGAGCTGCAGCCCCAAAAGCCAGAGCACAGCCCAGAGAGAGCAGACCTGCCCTGGGAGGAGAGCTGCAGCAACCAGAGACAGAGGGGCCAGACAAGCAGCCAGGAAGCAGGTCAGAGCTGGGAGCAGAGTCACAGAAGCAGCCCAGCTGAAGGCAGAGCAGCAGCAGCAGCCGTACTGAGGCAGAGTGGAGCTGGGACTGGAGCAGTCCGGAGCTGGGTGCGGTGAGCAGCTGGGGAGAGAAGGGGGACCCTGGGCAGTGGGCCCAGCACAGGGAGACGCCTCAGCCAAGAGGCCTTGCAGGCCAGACTTGGAGGGGGATCGTAACCCCGACAGGGCGGGGGCGACGCTGGGAAGAAGGGTCCTGCCACCTAGAGCCTGAGAGCGTGTGGCCACCGCCAGAGCAAGTGTCCAACCCGCAGCGTCTCTGCAGCACAGCCAGGGCCTGAGAAGGAGGCCTGGGACCTACAAGGAACAGAATGTGAACTGCCCTGACGTTCCAGAGACACTGCTTGTGATGTTCACTGCCACAGAGCAGGGTGATGGGTTTTCCTTTAACCTTTCCCATTTTTCCTTATTCTTTTTTAAAAGTAATTGTTAATTAAACAACTTGTATTTGCTTTAAATTGTATGAAATGATCAGTGGGTCAGGGAGGTGCCCAGTGCAGAGAGAGTACCCCGGAGTGGGGACACCCTAGCCCCTGTCCTAGGTGACCACAGCAGGGTTGGGGGTCAAGCCCCCCAGGAATCCTGGGCCCAGCCTTGTCGGGGTTTACGAGGACTCTGCCAGACAGGAGAGTGGAAGGGGAGTCCTCAAGGGCAGGGAGGCCTCTGGGTAAAGGAAGTGGGAGCAAGGACTCGGATCCTTTCGCTAGCCCACTTCACCGGGGTAGTGCAGAAGCCAGGAAAGTTCCCCACAATAGCGGGACCATTCCCCCGGTTACATACTGAAAGAAGCTGAGGTGTTTGAATTGGAGCTCCCTCAATATAAAAGAGGAGCCACTGGCAGGGTGTTCCTTGTGAGAGACCCTCAATTTTGGAACTTACAGAAGTTGATATATCGGCATTCCTTTGTTTGTAGTTATAGATTTTATGCCCAGAAAGTACCATTAGATCATCAAGTCTGAACTCCTGTATAACACAAGTCATATGCAGTGTTGTTTGTAGCCATGTTAGTCTGAGGCTATTAGATAGACAAGGTGGTTGAGGTAATATCTTTTATCAGACCAACTTGTGTTGATGAGACTGACATGCTTTCAAGCTTACACAGAGCTCTTCTTCAGGTCAGGTGTAAGCTCGAAAGCTCCCAACAGAAGCCATAGTATTTTACCAATTACCTCTATGCTGATCGCAATAACTTCTGTTTGGCCAAAAAAAATATTCTGAAAAGGTATCCAGCTATGATTTGAGGATGTAAAGAGATGAAGAATCTACTATTTTCCTTGGTAGTTGGTTCCAATGGTTAATATCCACTATTAAAAATGTGTCTTATTTCTAATTCAAATTTGTTTGGTTTCAGCTTCCAGCTATTGGTTCTTGCTATGCCTTTCTCTGCTATATTAAAGAGTTCTTTGGTACCTGGTATTTTCTCCCCATGAAGATACTTTACACTATAATCAAGACACTTCTCAAGCTTTTTTTTTTTTTTTTTTAGTAAAATAACCAGATTGAGTTCTTTAAGTCTCTCACTGTAAGGCATTTTCCCTAGCACATGAATAATTTTTGTGGTTTTTTTCTGCACCTGCTCCAATTTTTAGACAAACTTTTTGAAAGGTAGACACTGGAACTGGATGCATTATTCTAGAACAGGGGTCGGCAACGTTTGGCACGTGGCTCGCCAGGGTAAGCACCCTGGCGGGCCGGGCCAGTTTATTTACCTGCTGACGCGCCAGGTTCGGCCAATCGCGGCCCCCACTGGCCGCGGTTCGCCGTCCCTGGCCAATGGGGGCGGCGGGAAGCGATGTGCTGGCCGCGGCTTCCTGCCGCCCCCATTGGCCCGGGACGGCAAACCGCGGCCAGTGGGGGCCGCGATCGGCCAAACCTGCCGCGTCAGCAGGTAAATAAACTGGCCCGGCCCGCAAGGGTGCTTACCCTGGCGAGCCGCGTGCCAAACGTTGCCGACCCCTGTTCTAGAATCAGTCTTACCAATGCCCTATCCAGAGGTAAAATCACCTCCCTGCTGCTACTCATGAAGCTCCTGTTTTTTCCAGAATGTTGATAAGAATATTGACTAGCATTGAGTCTAGCACCAATCCCTAGGAAGCTCCAACTAAAACCACCTCCATGTTTTTTGTTGTAATTTTTACTTCATGGGACAGAACATTGGATGGGCACCTGTAGTTGTAATTTAAAAATCTGAAGAAATCCGTAAATTTAATTGAATTAATAAATTAGTGAAAAGGTAACATTTGTCACAATAGATGCATTGGCTAATCAAGAATCTGAACTTTGTGCAGAGAAAACAAGCTCATGAAGATGATTTATTAATTGAGATTATAACCAAACAGAAAAATGAAGAAAAGTCTGGTTTGTCTACATGGTGGGGTAATGCACTCTACGGGGGTGTGATTTAAGTGCACTAACATTGCACATTAATTGGTCCACATAGACCCTGCTGGTGCAAACTAAAGGTTTCCTAGTGCACTTTAACGTAGTACTGTTTCAAATGGCACCATGTTAAAGAGCACCAGAAGAATCTTCACAGATCAATTATTGTATAACACATTACTGCATTTTAGAATTGACACCCCCACTGAGTAGACAAGCCCAGAGAAACACCAAGGATAAATTTGACACTTTACTTCAACTGTAGCTCTTTTGGGGCACGGACCATCTTTTCACTGTATGCACATACACTATCTGGCACATTGGGGTCCTGATCCCTGGTGAGGGCCTTCTGGTGTTATTGCAGTATAATAAAAATAATAATATATATAGTTATTTAAACCACTTTTAGCTGATTAGTAAAATATAACACCATGGATTTTTTTAATTGACCTTGAAATATTGTTTTTTAAACACAACACGTCCATATATTTAAAGGAACCTTGTGCTGTTCTGATACTTTTTTCATTTATAATTCACATGATTGTTAAAAAAGGAAAGAAGGGAACAGTGAAAAGGTGGCTCCAATTTGCTTTGGGGTGGAGGTGTTGTAGCTATTGGCGCTGTACTGTATCTCTCTTGAGCTGCACTAGTACTAGATATCTCCCTGTGGAAAGTAGCAATTACCTTCAATCTCCCTGATCTGAAGTAATCCCTGTTACATGTGCAGCTCATTGTGAGTGATGAGGGCCTTCTGTTTGCTGAGTCTAAAACCAAATGATCTTTCACAAGCAAAATTTAAACTTGAAATAGGATTCTCTGGCTCTTGATTCCTACTCTATTTTTTCCGTGTACTTTATAAATTCCCAAATAAGGTTCAGGCTGGCTACAGATGGTGCTGGTGTGTAATGAGAAGGGTTCAGAAGCAGCTCCAGTCCCCATGGGAGGGCTCTGTAATAGAACTAACTATGTATTGTCCACCTTATATACTAGATTTGATTTTGGACTATTTGCCCAACTGTGTTTGTTTATTGCTTAGCACTGGAGGGCTTCCATTAGCTATAGGTTGATTGAACATAAACTATGGAGTTAGGAATAAAAGAATATTTTTTCCCCTGAATGCTGATGTAATCCCTTTACTTTAGCTGACAGCAAAGCCCTGTTCTCCAATAGAAACTTTTAGAAACAAGCTAGTATTTGCATGCATTAGTGAGAGAGACAATTTTGTGATCCTTTGGAACAAACACCTTCTGGTTTATCAAGAGCAAAACATTTTCAAAGTTCATATCAGAAATGCATGCTAAAAGCATTTGGAGGATGAAAATTATCTTCTTTCAATAAACTGAGAGATTAATATTTAAGACCTCAGACATTTTATTCACAGAGCATAGCAAAATATCCTAATTCTAAAACAAAAGCTTCAGCTTGACAAATTAGTCACCAACATTCAGATGTAAATTGAAATTTTTAGATTCTTAACTAATGGAATCATTTGCCATTTACTGAAGCAGTTCATTATGAGACTAAATTAAGAATACATTGCCATCTTAATAATCATGATGAAATTATTAGTAATTACATTTAAATTCATACTTCCAAGAAAAGTTTTTCTTTTCTTGTCCTAAAATATATTGCTGAAAACAGCGATAGTAACTATAGTGTCTGTTGATATTATGCCATATATAGGCTTCTCTTTAATTAAGAAATGATATGTGATGTGTATCACAAGAGGAAATGGAGTTAATTAACACTAGGAAAAATATGTTGTTCACCACTGTCAAACATAAATTCAATTCAGCTATGAAATTCCAAGCTTAGAAAGATAACAAATTGAGATCACAGTGCCAGCTTTAACTGGAAAAATAAAATTGGAAATCAGGGTCTATAACATGCTGCTTCTAAATAAACGAAAAGAAAATTACATTTTTCTGTATAAATATTTACCTGCTTAGCAAACTACAAAAGCTACTGTTTTAGACGTGGGACATGGCAGTAACTATCCAACTTGCTTTTATTAGGTTTAATTGGATGTATGATGTTTATCCTTTTAAGCCTTCGGTTTTGTGGTAAACTAAAAGGATTATCCAGGCATAAAATCCTAGAAGTAGTAGTATTCTGAAATTCTGCTTGCTTACATATATTTGTGTGTGTGTGTATCTGAGTGCATGCACACATACACACATACAGCATGATTATGGTATTTAAAGAATACCATGACTATATTAATGGTCCTAACATGGCGGGAGGGGGGAAGGATAGTGGTACTCTTCCAAGATTCACCCCTATGAGGTGCCATTCACAGTAAATCAAGTAGATATTCAAAATCTAATCAAGCATGCTCTCTAGGCTCCTAAGGCTTGGCTTCCCCTTGGTGAGGCTTGTATGACCCACTGGGCTTCTTGAACTTGGCTCTGCCTGGGGGGAGAAACTTAGATGCCCCCCAGGGTTCTACTAGGCTCTCTTGGCTTGGCTTTTCTTTATGTATTGGGGTGAGGGGAAGTGGCAGTACTTTCCTGTGTCCACTTGCTTGTGGTGCCAAAACGATTGTCATTAGATTGTGCAGATCTTCATAATAGGAAATGTTCCCTTTCCTTGTTTACTTGCTTGGACAAGCAGTGAAATTGGTAACAATGTCATTTCATGTATTATTGTTGGATATCTGAGTTAGCACACAATGGAAGGAATGGCTGGGCTCACACCTCAGAGTTATTGTCTCAGGTTGTGCAAATGCAAGCAGATATCACTGCATCAGCTACTCTTGGTATATGGTTTTTTTCAAACCCATCTTAACAACCACAACACCCAGAAACCTACTTTTTGTTGTTGTTTTTGCTTTGACAAACTTTAGAATCTGGAGAACAAGATGGCAGCATGAAAGAGGCACCAGTAAACTACACCTGTGTTCCCTGTAAGCTGCACAGTGGGGCAGCCACCCAGCAGTGACTGAAGTGCTGTGCAGTTGATCAGAGAGCCGCTCAGATCCAGCCGGCAGCGTGTATTCAGGTGCCCCATCCCCTTTGTTGCTTTGCAGCCAAGTTGCTCCTGCCCTCTGCCTTGGAGCCCCTGCTGCTCCTGGGACCCTCCCGCTGGCAGGAGGGGAGGTGACAGGAGTGCTGATGTCAGGGTGTGCCCCTCCCCATGCCCCTGTGCCCCAGCAGGGGAGACAGGACAGCCTCGCTCAGGACTCCTGAGCAGGAGACGGTCTGAGATCTGAACGCTGTTCCAGGCAGAGACTGCCTTTAACTTAAAGAAACAGCACACAGTCTCTCAGAGACTTCCCCAGCACCCAGCAGACACAGTGTCTCTCTCTCTCTCTCTCTCTCACACACACACACACACACACACACACACAGAGTCTTTCACACTCACCTCCCAACACATACTTGTGTTAATGTTGTTACTTCTTGGTCACTTCTTTCCAAGTGTGTTACTTTAGTTTTTTTGACTGCTGTATGCATTTCATAATTCTATGCATTTCATAATTTTTATTTCCCTCTTACATTTACATTTAATTCTTTGAGTAGTGAGTTCTAAAATGCGTAACCTGTCCTGGCTGGAGTAATTATCCCTATGATAAACTTTTAAAATATATATAATATATCTAGGTTTTTTGTTTCTACTGATGGTGCACATCCACGCATACCTCGGTGCACATAACAAAATTTAGTCTGCACATGGATGAAAAAAATTAAAAGGAACATTGCACTATACCACTGCTTATGGTCCCAGACCAAGACCCTAGTCTAGGTATTATATTGACTCTTCATCCTGAAAGTATTTGTACATTGTGCAGGTTTTTAAGGCATTTTCAAACATTAAAGTTGACACCAACAAAAAAAAATCTCCATTTGTGTTAAAATCATCTTTAATATGCACAGGGTAGGGCTTGTTTCTTTCAAAATTATGTTTCAATTATGAAAAAAGAAAACATTGTTAACAAAGGGAGAGGTAGCCAATAATAAAGATGTAGCCTACCTTTCAAAATAAAACCTGATTATAGTTTACAATGGATTTTACAGACTCCTTGATTTTAAATATTTTTTGGTTTCCCCTTCACTCTGAAATAGTTATCTATTCTTTTATATTTTCCATGACTGCACAACATACTGTATAGTTCCCAGGAATTTTAATTCCTTTTAATTTTTGCCAGCTGTGTGATATCTTTGGAGAATTCATTTACAACTTGAAATTCATAAGGCTCGTCCCAGAAAAAAAAGGGAGACAGAACCATGATTGCCATCATACACAGTGTTTAATTTTAATTTGTGTTTAAATGGCACTCATTCACCTGAGGATAACAAACATTTAACAAACCTCACAACACCCCTGTGAGATAGTTGTTCCCATTTTATAGATAGGGAAACTGAGGCACACAGCAGTTAAATGGCTTGCCAAAGGGTGCACACAGAGTCAATGGCAGGGTTAGAAACAGAACTCAGAGCTGCTGATTTATAGCCCTATGATTTGACCACTAGACAATGTTTTCTCCCTAGTTATATTAGGAAAAAAATAGAAGAAATAGGTAAAGAAAACTAACACATTTGAGACATAGAAAATACTTTTGTCAATCATAAATACAGTGTTTTGCAGATCATGTTATGGAATGCAGAAATGGCACTTTGACACCCCATTTTGAAATCATAATCACATAATGAGTAAAATTATGAGTTGAGCTGTGCTTTGTGACTGACATTTACCAATGGGCT